>NC_092215.1:46056792-46065947 GCF_043381705.1 Parasteatoda tepidariorum | reverse complement strand
ATATATATAATTATTTTTTTTATTTTTTATTTATTTCAGGTTATTTAAATAAGTTCAAACAAATGATTTAACCCCTTCCTTCTCGATCCCGTGATATTGACGGGCTGGAGTGTTCAGTAGTAATGCGCCAATAAGAATAAAACTAATTCCTTTCTTTTACCCGGAAAACATTTTATTTCTCATTTTACTCTCCTTATAGCAGTGCGAGGATATTTTTAAGGTAATTGTAAATAGTTAGTTTATTTTAAACTAGATACTAGCACTAATCAAATATGTGTATTTGGCAAAATAGACACTTTTATGACAGTTTTCTTGAAAATTAACCAATCGTTAAGGGGTTTAAAGTTCATGTGAAACACCACTTTTCTAGCTCTTCCGTGGCGAGGCTTTTAAAATGTATGCAAAATTATCAAACATTCTAAAAGCTTTGGTTTTTAAACGTCTACCACTTTATAAAATATATTTCAAAAAGCGTAGTAGTCAGCAATGCACTTAAATATAATAACATAGAATTTAAAAAGACAAATGTCTTAAACTAGTTTGCTCCGCTGTAATTCAAAACTAACACTAATCTATTTCATGACATTTCATCAGGACAGGAATCTAAAAAAATGTCAACAACTTGATTTCCTTACATGACATGTGTTCTTTTCTAATCAAAATACCGTTTTGTTTAAGAAGCCAATTTATTACTTTTGATTGACAGCAGTACAAGAATAGGCTTAATACCGAGACAACACAAATGACAACTATCTGAAACATCTTGAAGTCTTAAATTCTTAAGTAGAAACAATAACAGAGAGGACAATCTGAATGGAAAGAATTTGAAATAGATCAGTCAGTCGATTGTTTTCTGAAGTTGACTATGAGTCATTTGAAACACAATGTTAAATTTATTGTACAGGTAGAAGGCCATATATAACTTACAAAATGTATTTTTTACGTACATAACATGCACAAACGTAACATTTTTTACAAAGTGCATTTACAAATTATAACGGTTAAATTTTTACATATTAATACAACAAAAAGGGAAATTATATCGTCAAGACTTTTTCATTTTCATTTTTTAGAAACGAGTTATTATAACGTATACATTTTTGCGTAAAAGAAAAATGGGACACCTTTACTGACTTGAAAAAAAATTATATACACTTTTTTTATAAAATATGCTTGAATTATTCACATTTCTATAATATATGAAATATTGCAATAAGTGTTTCTGAATGTAAAACTTAATGGTATGAAAGTGACAATACTGCGTTGGTGACGTTGGCAATGAAATCAAATAATATTTTACACAAAAAAAAATAATAATAAAAACACTTTATATTATTATATTTCTTCTGGTTAAGTGATATATTTGCCATGCAATTGCATTTGAAGAGCTCTGTGGAAGAAAGTTTTGAGTGTGCTTTTAGTGAATTTAGAAAGATAAGATAAAGAAAATAAAGCAATGGCAAGAAGCTGTTGACAAACTTATTTTCGTACTTAAAGTTGTCTTATTTAAAGACTTGGCAGAAAGAAATTAGGTTCTATACATTTGCAGACTAAAAGATTTTTTAAACCAAATATTATATCAGTTGGTATGTTAGTATCCTAAATTCTTTACTTGGTGTGAGTGTGCAAAGCTCAGAACTGTGATACACGTCTCTACAATGCAATTATTTAAAAATATTTCTTTATAATTTTAAATTAAATAATATTAATATTGTAACGCTTTAATATAATATTATTAATAAATAATACTAATATTAAAAGGTTAAATTAAGAATAAAACGTTTTAAATGTAATTCGAAAGAAAAATTGGCACCATTTTTATTTCATAATATTTGATGACAAATATCTCAATATCCTCCCGAGACTTGATATTGCACATCAATTGGTACAATTTTATCATTTAGAATATTTTAAAGAGTTCTTTTTTTATCCTAAAAAAGCGAATTTCAATGTAAAAATATAACTGGATTTACCCTCCTTGGTGAAAAAAAAAAAAAAAAAAAAAAAAAAAGAAATTCGATAAAAAGTTACCGTTTGGGTAGTTTTATGGTATCTTATTATTTTATCCCATGATCAACTTGTGAAGAAACACATTACAAATATCCTACAACATTACAAAAAATTGCTAAAATTTATTCTTGTTCATGTAATAATTAAAAATAAATGAAGTTTGATTGATTTTTGTTTAAAAAAAATATTGAGCTGCATTTATAAGTTAACTTTCTTTTGAGCTACAATTTTCTGAGTACTTTTTGTCATTATTTTAAAGCTTGTATTTCAAAAGGATACACGAAATTAAGTAGAAAAAAATCTTTGAATCCAGTCAAGATTTCATGCCAGAAAATAGTTTAAAAAAATCGAACATAATTTTCAATTGGTACTCTGTGTACCTTTATTGTCAGATACGAGTAAAGCCAGTGCTTAGTATATCCGTAGTGTTTACCAAATATTCTTAGATGCTAAAGACTTATTTTGAGTAATTTACATACTTTTCACAAAAACATCTGCTAAAATATAAGAATCGCAAGTCCTCAAATCTGAGGTATATCTTTCATCATTTATCTGTATCTAGGTATATTTTATTGAGACATGCTTTTTACTTGGGGGGCGAAAATATATTCTGTGAAAAGTAAAAAACTAAACACGAGTCATGGCAATGTGTTATTCTTTTGACTAAATATTAGAAGCTAAGATTACAAATCATCGAAAAAAGAGGCCAAAATACACTCTTCGTATTTTTGTTTACGCCATCAATCTCCAAAACTGACACTTATCAGACCTAATTATGCGCAATCCCACGAACTTTTTCCGTTATTATGGAACTCTGTGATAAAAACACGTTATTGTTTAATTGATATACTATGTTGCTGAAAATGCAAATATCTACTATGATAAGACTGAAACAAATGTAGATGATCCAGCTCACCCGTAAAAGTTTAATGTTCCTCTCCTCCGCAAGAAGGCGTTGTTGATTGTTTTGCAGAAAATTAGTTAAATATGCTCCCGCTATATGTAACAGATACATGTACGTCCAACTACTATTGTGTTTATTATGTCTTTCGTTCAAGCTGCTCTCTCAGAAGGGCTTAGTGGAAGAACTGGCTAAGTGAAGTTTTAGTGAATTTGAGTAAACGAGCGCTAAAGTTTATACGTTCCCTGTTTTTGTTACTTCGCTCATTCTTATGTTTTTAATATATTTGGGAAGGTAAAACTCAGAAAAGTTTGGGGGATATATTTATTTCATTCTAACTCTTTTATAAAGGAAGATTTTAATTATTTTTCTGCGTAACATCTGCTTGTTTTCATGGAGGACTTCTAATGTTTTTCAGCGAATATAATTTTGTTCGAAAAAAACAAAAAATAAATATACATATATTCAGGCTCATATTCACGGAATAAAATTTAAGAAACTTAAATTAGGAACAAACTGTATCAAGTTTTATCAAGCCTTGTTAGACCGAAAATCGATCAAAAACGATTCAGAGACAGCATAAGCTCAAACATTTATCGCTTTAATTGGCGAGGTTTCTGTAAATTATTAAAAAAAATATTCTTCTGAATATTTATTGTGGTCAAAATGTTAAGTCATTTTGTTACATTTAAAGTTATGTCTGACTTTAATTAAAGTATCTGTTTTAGTTTTAATGCAAAAAATATATAGGTATAGCTGCTGAAGCGCATTTTTTTCTCATTAAAAATTAGAAGTTTCATGTAAAAATGACACTCTTTAATATCAATTTTTTTTGTTTACCGAATTTCTACATTTCAAATGAGCTTTTTGATTCATGTTCGTTAAAGCAGATAAATGCATTGTATTGTTACTCCTAGAAATTGCCCAGAGGTAGTTTCAAAGCCTGTATTTCAATAGCACTATATTACAGCTCAGTTTTTCTTATTATATTTTCATACTAATAAAATTAAAAATAAATTAAACATTATTTAATAAATTAAATAATTTTAGAAAAAATATAGGTTTAGATTTAAGTGTTTGCCGATTATTAGAATTTTTTTTAAAAATTTTATTTTAATGAAACTTTTTAGCTGTTTTGAAGACATTTACTTTGAAGGAGAGTTTTTTGGGGAGAATTTTTAGTTAAATCATCAAAACGAAAGGTATGGTTTTTTGTCAAAACACAAAACTGACCACATACAAAAAAAATCAAAATTTCAAAATTCTATGTTTTTATTTGTTTAAATCAAAATACTTTCGTTACTAGATAGTAAAGCAAAAAAAGAAAAAGAGAAAAAGTTATGCAAAAAACTTTGTTATGCAAACTACTTTTCTTTGAAAAGTTAAAATTATTGGATCAGTAAAATCATAACTGTGACTATAACAGGTAAGGGGAGAAACACAGTACATGTTTGCATAATACCCTTCACAACATTATCAATGTTTCGCGACGAAGTGATTATAAAAAGCAGCTGTTACTACGCCGTTCTGACCTATTACTGATTCAGTTAGCAGCTGTTTTCCTAATGGAACTTAAAAAGAGATATATATTGCAAAGAGGCCAATGAAGTATTAATGAATTTTATTTGAACCATGTTTTAGTTTATGTTACATGAATCTTGTTACAGTTTATGTCCTAACGCGAGCAATTTTTAAATCTGATTGTGCATTATTAACACTATCTAAATTTAATTTAAAAAGAAGCCTGGATTTGTAGTCCAAAAGAGTCTTATACATAAAATTCTGAAAATAAGTAAGCTTTGGGAGTCAATTTCTGATTCTTGAGAACCTAAGAACAGAATTTTTTTTAGCGTCAATTCCATTCAACGTGAAAAAATAAACCTCATTTGTTTAGATAGCAATGTCAGCTGAGTAATTTGTATTTTTTTTAAATAAAACTTGTATACCTTCTAAACTATTCCTCACATAGTCTCAAGATTGGTTTAATTGAATTTTGTGTAAAAAAAGTACATCAGAAACAATGCCTTAAGCAATAAGTAAAACCACGAAAACCATGCTTTCCTAGTTACCCTATTTGGATCACATTTTTGTGGCTACTCCTAATAATTTGACTCAAAAATATGAATCAATCTTAAGAAAAAAAAAAAAAAAAAAAAAAAAACGATTCCCGAGAGAAAGTATAGTGAAAGCCCGTAATAACAAGCCTTTTTTTATTATTTATAACGGACAATTATTTTGATTTAAAATACTTAGATTGTAGACTGAATTACATTTCTCTGTACTTCTTAAAAGAGAGAAATTTCTAGAACAGAAATGTTTCAAAAAAAATCTCTAATTCGTAATAAGTTTTTTGTAACAATAAAATAAAGGGCAATACCTTTTGACATCATTGATAAAAGTGAATGTTAATTTCAATAGTAAGTAGTAATTTAGGGAAATAAAGAGCATAATAGATATATTGTCAACAAATTGTGCATTCTTTTGAAATGCTCGGTAGGAACTTTAAATATAGCCTAAGAAACTTTCTTTTGTTGGGAAAAAGATGACTTACCAGGTGATCGTAAACGCGTTGCATTATCAAAATAAACGATATTTGTTTCATGCTTTTCTGTATTAATACCGGAAATAACTAAAAATATCTTCCATTTAAATCTTTTTCGTATAATATTACTCAATTAAACAGCCGGGAAATGTAGGTCTCTAATAACAATTCTGTCGTAATTGCGAAAGGCTAGTAATTTTTAACAATCTAGAATATTTTCAAAAACAAGGGCGATGGGTAGACTATATTTCTATTTTTTGAACAAATATGTCACGACTTTCAGCAAAATTTGTGAAAATTTTTCAGCACTGAAAACGGTTAAAATTAATTGTCAATTTCTGCTTATTTATGTATCCAAACAATGCACCATTTGCTAAACTTACGAAAAATGTTGGAGAGCTTAAAAGCTTTTCATTTTCACAAAATAGTGGCCTCTTTTTCTTATTGACATTTTGTGCCATGAATAGAGATAGAGCACTAAACTTTAAAGTTACGGTGCATAAAACTTTAATCATGGATAACTCTTAGAAACTTACGACACTTATAAAAACAGTATATAATTTACTAAAAAGCGTTATATCAATCTTAAGAATTTACTGAATATAAATTTGATCTAACACAAGTATATGTTTTTATTAAATTGAAGTCCAAATCCCAAATACTGAAAAAAAAAAAACATGTATAGGAAGCTTTTTTTATGGAGTTTTGGGGTGAAAGAAAGGTGAGTCATTTACAGGTGATGAAAAAGATATGGTTTCCCCATTTTACGACTTTCTTGAGCAATCAAAATATATCTTGATGAATTTTTTAAGTACTTGACGAAAGGCCGAGTGAACTTTTTGAGTGAATTAATTCTTTTACGAACAAAATCATTTTTACTACATTGCATTACAAATAGACGTCGAAATGCAATATTTTAGTAATGACTTACGGAAGAAAGTTAATGCTGATTTTTCTATAGTATGTAAATTTTAAGGTTGAATTTACTATGAAAAATCGAAAATAATTTTATTTATGATACTGTAATTAAATTTTAGAATATTTGCTTCTCTTAAAAAATTATAACCAGCTATTAAAAATAAAATAAAATGAACAACTTAAATATTATAACTATCTAATCCACATCTTAACGTCATACCACAGCCCTTATGGCTCAGATGAAATCAATCATTATTTTTTTTTCCATGTTCATAAAGTTTAAATAATAACATTTAAAACCTACAAGAATTCAAACACTTAAATTATAAAGTTGCATTAGGCATTTAGTGTGTTACAAATAATCGTAACAAATAATTATAAGGAGTTATTTTACTAAATTATGATTAATAACTAAACCATTATACAGAATATAGACCAAAACGGTGATAACTTTTCCCACTTTTGAATCTTATTACATAAGAAAAGAAACCTTATTCCCTCTTATGTGACCTAACCCTATGACCCAACATGGCGTAAAAAAAATATGGAAGTGGGAGTTTTGACGCTTGAGGGTCACGTTACCGGAATAATATATATTTTATAAACCTCTAAGATTAATATCGAATCTAACTAAAAATAAATACATGAAAATTTAATTACTGTTTTAGGAATGCTATCGTTACAAGAAAGAAGTTTTTTGCATTTATAGTTTTTAAATACATTTTCTTTCCTATCTTGATATTTTATTATGGTACTTAAAAATACGCACATTTACTTGTATAGTTTCCCAAGTTTTATTACATCCACATAAAATAGTTTGTTTGGTTAATTAGAGTAAAATAAACATAAAATTAAAACAAAAATTATATTTTACTTTTAATATACTAAAAGACCAGTTATTGTATATTGCATTGTGGATACTAAATAATTGAAACTAACGACCCCTTAAAACTGACATAATTTATTGACTAACACAAAATATAAACATACACAAATACTAACACGACAAACACAATACCTATTTGTACGACATTTTAAATTGAAATATAGATGGCAGCACACAATTCTTTAAACAAAAACATATTGTATTGTAAAGTGTTGGTATGTTTAGTGTTAAAAGTTTAATGCAACCGATTTTTAAAAATAACAGAGACCAACTATTAATTGACTTTTCGTTTTGTCTGATTTAAGAAATTAAATTTAAAAAAAATTAAATTTAAAACAAAACATTACATTTAATTTAAAACAAACATTAAATTTGAAAAAAAAAATTATATTTTACTTTTAACATACTAAAAGACAAGTTATTGTATATTGTATTGTATTGCATTGTAAAGTGTTGGCATGTTCATTGTTAAAAAGTAAAATGCAACAGACTTTCTTTTGTTGATTTTTAAACATAACAAAGTCGATTTTTATTAATCGATTTTTTCTTTTGTCCGATTTAAAAAAAAAATACAATCAGGCACACAGATAAGGGAGCTAATTAGCTAGTAATCCGCTTTGAAATTAGAAAACGCGGGCAGTGTTTTAAATAAAATAGTAAATTTCCAATACATTAGCAAACTCTACAAGTGTGTTGCATCTGATAATACTCTTAAGCATATAAAATAATTTACTAAACAAATAACAACACATTAAAGTTGGACGTAAAAAAATTATGTAGTATATCCCAATCTATTTTCCAGTCTATAGTTAACTGCATATGATTTCTATCTATACCTAATTACATTTTTAAAATAATTTAGCCACATTACAAAGCATTGAATCTTTTGTTTACTAAAACATATCAATTTTCAAAATATATTTTTAAATGGAAAGCTTGTTAAATTTAAGTTTATCTTTATTATGAAACAGAATAATACTTTAAAATAATTAATAAAAAATTAGCTTTCAAATTCGTTGATTCAAAAATTAACGTTGCTCAGAATCATTATCTCAGAAGTCAACATTATTTTGGATGAATTTTAATAGCAAATTCTGTGAGAAAAAATTATTGACTCGCTACTGAATGCAAATAAACCCTTTTTTACTTTTTCTAAAATCTACGAAAATAGGACTGTCTTGTTTTCAGAGACATATGCTATACTTCAAAAAGAGGAAACACGTGTATCTAATTGTTCAAGGCCGCTATTTAAGCAGATACAATAGCCAGCTATTTAAATCAAATTAACTTTTCTTCATCCGTTTTGAATAAGAGATAAGATAAGTAACAAGTACATATGTTCGAGATTTATGGCAAAAAATAGATTAAGTTGGTTTTGCAATTAAAATTTTTAGATCATACAGGCTTATAAAATATTTATAAGGTAGAAAAAGAGAAACATGCATGGTAAATGTACATTTCGAAAAATAATAATCCATTACAAAAAAAAGAAAGAAAAAGGAATTTTGAATTATTTTCATCACAAAGAAATTATAAACAAAAATAATCTCAAATCTAAATCAATTGAGTTAGAAATAAAAATTAGTCATTTTATGATTTATTATAAATTATATTTGTTATATAGTTGTAAATTATTATACTGTTTAGCAATGAATGAAATCAGCCAATTCTAACAAGTCATTGTCTTTCCCCTTCATAAAACAAAATGTGCACTATTTCAAATTTTCCCCAGAGAAATATATACTAATCATGATCGCGAAAGCAAAGTTTGTATAACTCTAAGACGAATGTTATCGTAGATTGAGTAGGGGAGAGTGGGGTCAATTGTAACATTTTTTACTTAACTATTTTTAACTAACAAAAAATCCATGTGGTTATCAGGAAAGTACGACAGACGA
>NC_092215.1:46013734-46056304 GCF_043381705.1 Parasteatoda tepidariorum | reverse complement strand
AAAAATGGTTGCCAGCAGGGGTGTACATGTAGATTTATTAAATACACCTTGTGCGCCACCTAGGAACCAAATCTAGAACCCGACACTCGAAATTTTTGCTCTGTTACAATCGTACCCTGTTACAATTGACCCCACTTTCCCCTACTCTTGAACCAAATTTGAGATCACGTGACTGATTTTTTTACGATTAATGATAACGATGTTTAAAAAAAATACTCATTTCTGGAACAAATATTTTAGAGATTTGCGAAATGGTTTTCGTTCAATGTTTTATAGGTGGAAAAAAAAATCTTGTAATGCATGATTTAATTGTTTCTAAAATATTATTAAGAGATTTTTTTATTTACTACTAAAACCAAACTCTGCATCTTAAACCCAAAAACATTCTTTTAGAAAAAACAAAACCACACATTACAATGTAACAAAAAAATATTATAAGAATCAGTTTATGACTGAGATATTTACACTATAAATTCGTATTTTTTCTTTGATTTAACAGTAGTCAAGAAAAAGAAAATCCAAAAAGGAACAGCGGGAAAGTAATTCAATATCATGTACAAAATGTAAAAACTCCTCAATGAAATTTTAAAATATATATCTCAAAACAAACCAAAATAGAACACAGTTAAAAGAAAATCCCCAACTGGGAAAACTGTTTATTTAACATCAAAGAACGCTCAAAACCTTGCACTCTATGTCCATGAAATGCTGTTTAACCACATAACGGTTTTATACGAAATTATTCAAATCTGAATATCAACTTTAAAAAATCTCCAATTGCGAAACACTTTCAAGCAGCAATTTTAAAATAAGATGTCGAACAAAAAATATAACACAACAATTCCCAGCAAGGACACCAAGTAAACATTTCAGGTTAATTATTTCGTGACACAATAGATGTAAAGCATGCACACGCTCTCGGCAACCAGTCTTCGCCGAAAGAATGATATTTTAATTAGATTTTTGGTTGTTCCAAAGTTAAGAAAGAATAGTCGGAAAGGTGTTAGCATTAATAATGCGTAAGATCTATTTAAATGGCATCTTAAGTAGGTTATGGTGCAGGAATAATGATGGTTGGGAACAATACAACTTGCTTATGTTATGCAACATCTTCACAGTGATATTATCTTTGATTTCTAAAAACAAAAGTGAATAAATACAAGGTTGTGATTCAAAACTGACGAGATCAGAATATAAAATTCAAATCATGTAATTAAGCGGAACTGGCTGTCTTTAATGTTGAAATGATATCAGGAGCAACTTTTGGCTCTAATTCATAATTGTGGGAACAAAAAATGATTAAAAAAAATGAAAAATAACTTCTTAAATTATAGAGAAACAACTGAATTTTTTTTGTACAAGATATTTTTATGAATTCAAATTACCTTTATTAAAATAGATAACGGTTTATATCAGAGGCCTTCAAACTATGGTTCGCAATAGCAGGTTTTGCATTTTGATCATGTTTTAAAATTTGCGAATGGAATAAACATTGCAAAATAATCAGAAAAATATAAAAACTGACTTGCATAATTGAATTTTATTTTAATTTAAAACCGGTGTTGAAAATTAGTCACATTTTTGGTTTCCGACAACCAATGTTTAACTCCGTAGCCTTGTAATTTTTAATCCAACCCAGAAGACAAGGTAACTCTTGGATCAAGTATTGAAACAAATTAGTTTTTTGGGGAACTTTTTGAGGGAACTAACACGCAGTACGCACTCAGAACCGTCAGTTGTTTCGCTTTTCCTTTTTTTCAGTTGAAAACATTTTAGTGCACCAATGGAGCATAATTCAATTTTGCGTGAATTTCAGGATATTCTTCATTATAAGTAGATTCGGTCACTTCGATGATTTAGCTTTTGAAATTCTAATACAGCATAAATCAGGGCACGGAATTTCCTCTCGTTAGCACGCCATTGGCGACCAAATATTTAAAGATGGAGAGTAATTTTTATCTTAATTGTTGTGTTTCAAATCAAACTGCAATTCATATTTTTCCCCGAGTGGTGGGGAAAATATTCGAACGCAATTCCGGTAAACCTTCGAGAACGCAAGATTTGAAATTCGCTGGAATGATATACTCAGAATTTAAATAAATGAACCCTCCTAACAAAATTTGGCCCTGACAAGTTGTATTTTTTTTGCCGAAAGGCAGTGGTATGATATTGGATACATTGAAACCTAATAATAGAAATTTTATTTAATTTTTTTTTTTTTTGATAAATATGTTTTCAATAATTATGTTTCAATTTTTCTACATCCGTTCATAGTTTTGGTTACCAAAAAGATATAACATTTGTTTACATTTTATAAATTGTTCATATTTTTAGTGAAAAAAGTGGAGATTTTTTTCCAGAACTGAAATTTTTAGTTCAGAATGAGTTTTAATTTACTTCCATTATGTAGGAATCCTTTTTAGGGTCGATTCTAAAAACTCATAAGATTGTTTTTCTTTTGACTTTCTAAGAATAAATTTTTTAGAAAGAATTAAGAATATCACGTATCAAAGTCCTTTTCATTTCAAGACAGACTCGAAAGAAGGGTAACAAAAAACCACATTTTGTTTAATTTATCAATCTTTGTTTATGACAAATATTTTAGTTACAATATTTATCTTGACATTTTGCAATTTATTTTAGATTATTATACAATTTTTCAAGTTTATTTTCAGACATTTATTATTAATATACAAAATAATAATAAAAAAACTGGGTTTTTATTAATTATCTAGGTCCAAGTGGGTCTGGTGTCTATGTTTTGCCTCTTAAATAGTATCTAATATTCAGTTTCTCAAAAGTTTTGAATTGGAAATCCCTTTTTAACTCTGAAAATGCTTTAACAAACCTATGCATACATAAGCAGCAGTTATATGGATATCATTACGTGTTAAAAATGCAGTAAATAGATAAATTTTTCGGGGCCTCGACTGTGGACTACAACACACAGCTAAAGAAATTGTACTTTCATAAAATCTCTACTTCTAACACTATATGAATGCACTTTATCAGAAAATCTGAAAAACAAACGAGGCAAAGTTGTATATCAATTGAAGATAAATAAGTAATTGCTGTTACAATAATAATTTCAGTTCAGTTCAGCTTCCTTCTCATAAAATTTTATTTCCCAGAATGTTTTGTATAGCGTTTAGAAGCAGAAATCTCTGCTTCTAACACTATATGAATGCAATTTATAAGAAAATCTAAAAAACAACTTATGCAAAGTTGTATATCAATTAAAGATAAATAAATAATTGCTGTAGCAATAATACTTTCAATTCAGTTTACTTCTCTGAAAATTTTATTTCTCAGAATGTTTGTTTATTCACAGATGTCAGTTTTGTGAATAATCAAGAAGACTTTTTGTTTGCATAACGTACATGCATCAACAAGTCTTATAATCACACTTGGGAGTCCGCTTTAAATGGATTCGCTATGGGGAATGGAGAAAAAAAGTAGCTCCGTGGGTTACCCAAAAAGAATTCCGTTTATAAAAAGTTCTAAAAGCATCGTTGTTACTTAAAGGAAAAAAAGTGACAACGCATGGTTGCAAGATCATTGATGCATTTAAACGTTAACAAATCCTCGTGGTAAGAAAGGAAGAAGTAATAGATGTTTTCATTGGGGAGAGAGGCTAATGAATCTATTTGGATAAGGAATGAAGGAACTCTTGTACCAAAAAAGCTATAAAAAGTTCTTAAAAAAATCAAAATTGTTTTTTTCAATAGTAAGAGCAAAGCCATTTTATTTTTAGATAAATACCTATTTTTTATATGCAAAATTTATTTAAAATAATTAAATACAATACCATAACAAGAAAATAAATCAGTCACTTTTGAGGCATTAGGTGATTAAAGCTGCTGAAGTCAAATAAATAAATCAGGCGTTTTGTAACAAATTGTCTAAAACACCCGATAATAAAATGTTGAATGTAAATCTATATTCAAAAATAATTTAATTTATAAAATTTAGAATTTATGAAATAATGTTTAGAGCAATATAGTCAAAAGTTTCACTTTTTCAAAGGTGACATTTTTACATTAAACTGTTCCTTAATATTGTTTCATAACTACTAACTTTTACGCATTTTACGCAAAATTTATGTTTTCTATTTATTTCTTAAAATTATAAATTTAATGTAAATATTTTTCACCACAACTACATATAAATTAAACATATGAATTCTATGATGGCATGTTTGAACTCGAAATACAATACAAAATATATTTCTGCTGATAATCGTAATTCAATTTTCATTTTACTACCACTGGAAGAAGAAATTCTCGGAAAGATTAGAAGTCTGCGGAAGATCTGAAGAAGATACGAAATTCAAACAGCACAGAAAAATATTTTATTGCCTGCATTGAAACAGTTTCATTCAAAAAGCTCTCCCGAACAATTGAAAATGTGGTTTGATTCTACTGTTCTTAACTAAAAAAAAAAAATATAAAAAAATATAAAATTAAAAAAAAAAAAAAAAAAAAAATTAAAAAAAAAAAAAAAAAAAAAAANAAAAAAAAAAAAAAAAAAAAAACTTAAAAAACTAAATTTAAGAATTTTTGGAAAAAATTCAAGGTACTTAATAACATAATATATAATATGATACAGCCTAAATTTATCAAAGCATTTGGTTGTGTAGCCAGCATAATTTAACGTTGGTGCACTACTTCACAAATTTTTTTATTTAAATCATAAAAATACATTGATAGTATGCAAAATGAAAAAATTTGCACCATGAATAACTTTTGACTTAATGATTTGGTTTTTACGTATTATTCAATTTTAAGTGTTAAGGAAGATAACTTGAAATAATGCTAACCATTTAAGATTACCAAACACTAAATGTACTTTTTTTCTGAATAAATAAACCAAAGGTATTCAAATGGTTAAATTAAACAAATCATTTATTTTCATTCCTTTTTATAAATAATGAACTTACTTAAAATTCATTAATATCGAGGCAACAAAATTAGACAAAGCTCTGTAATTTTCGGCAAAAACAAATCAGATGGCATAGACAAAAACTTTCCGATACAACTTCATAAAAAAACATCAGGAAAAAAAGGTAAATTTACGGCACAAGCAAACTGAAAGCCAGTAAAATGGTAATTTTCTGCGATAAAGTTCCGCAAAATGCTGGTCGCATTCTTATCTCTAATGAAATTCTAATAACTCTTAATGGTTTTAGGGCAAGAACAGCAGCAGCAAAGATTTCAGAAAAACAAAACAAGAAAACACGATTTAAAAAAAAAGAGCTATTATTACCCAGCATACGACCCGAAAAGCCACCCTCGGGTTAAACAAGGTATGATCTTGTAACCTTTCGAAGGGATGGTCCAAATTGTAGATCTCAAGTTCTGGAAACGTGTGTGGGTCAGTCACCTTAGCTGCTGCATAGGTAAAGATAAAGAGTAAAGGGTAAATGTTGGGTGGTTAAATAATAAGACAGTTTGTCTTTTTTACATGTTGGAAATATAACAGTTCATTTGGTAGGGGGGAAATGAAATTGTAATGACGTGATGTCACGATTACTATTGTTCAACCTTTTCGATCACTTCCTAGTGCATTATATCTAATTAAAACGGAGTCGGATGAATATTCTTCATTATAAGTTAACATTTAGTCTTTTAAAACTGTTTTAAATTACTAACCTTAAAATGTTCGTGTCTTTACCTTGAACTTTATCATCAAAAAAAAAAAAAAAAAAGGAAAAGAGTATAAGAGGTAGAGAGGTATGGTACTTGCAACAATTAACAGGTTAATAAATAAAATTACTTCCTTTTGTCAGTCAATATACATTTTTTTAAAGAATTTTTTTATTAAAATATATGTTGCCATTTATTTCTCTTTATTGCGAAGGTGAAAAACAAGCGAAATTACATTTAAAAACAGCTGAATTTCCTAGGTTTAGAAACTTGTAAATGACATTTCTGTTGATTGTTTAAATAATACGAACAACTTCCTGATATGAATGTGCAGAGAGCAAAATAAAAAAATGTTAGCAGCTCGTAAAAACTTTTGATCTAATTATCGGATTTTCACGTATTTGGACTCAGTCTTAACGGTTGGCGAGTCAATCCTTAAAACTACTAATTAGTGTAGACGATATTTCAAATCAAGAAATCAGATACAAAAACGTATTTTATTTAAACTAACATTCCTTTTCTCGACTGATACGGATTTATAATACTCAAAATCTGGGGGTAATCACAATCAAATAAATATGGCCTTGCCACTTGCGTTGGCAAGAAATTTTCCCAGATATGCTTATAGGCTTACTGAAACATTCAACTGTAACTAAACGCTCGGGGTTAAGTATTCAATATCTTATAGAAATCAAAACTATTCTATTTATATGATACGAGGCACAGTAGTTTTATTTCTGGGACAGTTACCTGCCGACCAGTGAGAAAAACGGCTTTAAGTAAATCTAAGTAAGCTGATTAAACGGTGCTATCTTCTTAGTTTTACAAGGAAAAAACACAGAGAAAAAAAGAAAACAATCATACGAGGGACTTCGAAAGTGTGGGATCCATGTTTTTTTAAAGAAAAAAAAACGCGTTCGTTAAAAGAATAGTTTTATTGCATACTAATAAAGAAATCAGAATAAAATATGAAAAATGAAAGTTAAAACCTCCTTAAAAGGAATCAATCCTTAAGAATTCGAGAACTAAATTCTTCAGCAATAGCGAAAAAAAAATAATTAAAAACTTTTAACTTTATGGTAAGTACATCCGGTCGTAAGCCCAATAAAAATATTTTTTTTCAACAATTTAAATATTAGACTAAAAGTACATAAAACTTACAAGATTTCCAAAAATATAAAAGAAAATAGTAAATCATTTCCGCTTTAATGATATATAGAGCATATTAAAGTGAAGGTCGCATATAAAGTATATCTCTGATTCCTGAAAATCCTCGAGATTATTTATCTTTTAATTGAAGAGCTTAGTGGAAGAACCGACTAAGAGACATTTAAAAAAAAAATCGAGATTTTTCGGGGAAAGTTCTTATTTTAGTTTTATTGAAATATGTAACATTAATTTATATTGCTAAATCTACTCATTCCGAAGATACTCAGAGAAAGAATCGGCTAAGTGACAATATTTGAGTATTCATCGGGTGGAAGAACCGGCTAAGTGACAATATTTGAGTATTCATCGGGTGGAAGAACCGGCTAAGTGACTTGACGACAAATAGTCAATTGAGAACGCTAGAAAATTTCTTGCTTGGCATCGAACGCTAAAGCGCGGGGCGAAAAAAAAAATTACCATAATCAACAATTTTCTCCGGTACTTATACCTTTCGATAAGCTGTATAAAACCTATTTCCTCAGTACCCATAGTAGATATCATAATGCGTATATTAGTATATATAGTACATATTAAAACAGCACCAATTAACTAATATAATTAATACCTATTACGAAAAAGTTTACTATTTATCGATTATTACTTTCAAATTGTAAATAAGAAGGTGCTCATCAACAATCTTTAAGATGCTCGCTTAAAATATTAAGTGTTAAATTCGAAATGATAAGCGTGCTTATATGCTTGACAAATCTAATGGCAACTTTTTCATAAAAATCGGTATGGCTCTGTGGAGACAGATTAAATCTACATATACACGAAACACAGAGATAGATAGTTCTTTATTTTGTTTCCTGTTAGCAGAGATTGCGTGCTGATGCACATTATACTTTTTGTAAAAGCAAATCAGAGCTCTATTGGCATCGGGCTAATCACGAGTGGTTTTCGTGGTTCTTATCTCTATGGTTCTTACCTCTTTAAGTTTCACTTAAAAAAATTCTTCATGATGGTGAATATGACTTCGCTCTTTAAACAGGTGTTCTCTTGTTTTCGAAATTTAACGCTAAGAAGTTAAAAATAAAAAAAGCTGCATATTCACTGAGTAAATTAGTGTTTAACGGCAGAAATTCGTGAAGTGATTACCTAAATTATGAAACATGAGAATTGCGTAGCTAATCATCAACGCGTAGTATACCATGATAGAATAAAAAACAACTTTATTTTTTTAGTAGAAAAATTGTAAATAATTTGTATTGGGGGGACTGGAAAGAAATGTCTTTTCGGTACATTTGATATTTGTTACCAAGATTTTATTTTTATTAAATAATGTATTCATCCTCATTAGCAACAACCTTTCAATGCCGGATCAAAAATAATCAAAATGGATCGAAAAAAATTAATTGGTTTTTAAGACTAACGAAAATTTAATGCGCCGAAACGACATTACTTTCCGCTCCCCCTTATATTCCAATAACTATACCTAGATAATTTTTGTATTAAAACTAATTAAAATACTTTTATTTAATTTCAGAAATACCATTATATGTAAAAAAATGACCCAACATTTTGCAAAAGTTGAGCTCACGCTGTCTCTGAATCGTTTTTTTTAAATCGGTTTTCGGACTAACAAGGCTAGATAAAATTTGATACCAGTTTGTTTCAAATTAAGGTAGCTAAAATATCATTCTATAAGCCAAAATATATGGGTATTTATTTGATTTTTTCAAACAAAATTGCATTTGATGAAAAACAAAATCATCTGTGAAAACATAGAAATGATACGCACCAAATTCATTAAAATCTTCCTTTATAAAAGAGTTAGAATCCAATAAATAGATCCCAAACATTTTGAGAGTTATGCCTTCACAAACATACTAAAAATATAATGATTGAACGAAAAAAAACAAAAAGGAGGAACTTAAGCTCTCATTTACTCAAAGTCACTGAAGTGTCACTTAGTCGGTTCTTCCACTAAGCTCTTCAGTTATACTAGCTCAAAATGTGGTTCAAGGGGATGAATTTAATTTAAATAAATTTCACACCGACACGCGCAATGGATGTACTCTAAACTTCAATCTAAGCTTTATTTCGCTCCATTTCAGTTAATGTTTAGATGTATTTCATTTTCAAATAATAAAAAAAATAAAAAGAAAGAAAGAAAAGTAAAATATATCAAAAATGAATTAAAGAAAAAAACACTTTTTTTTAGAGCGAAACTCTTTTATTATGCATTTCTGTTGTACAACTTAATTGTATTTAAAATATGTAAACACACTGCATATTTTTTAATAGGATAGTCATAATAAAGATATTCTTAATTCTATGATAAAAATACGACGCCAAGGGCCTAGGAGATTTTCAGAAACAATATTTAGGAAGTACTGAAGAAATGTATGCAGTAATTAAATAAAATTTAAAAAATTATAACTTACCCTAAAAATACGGATCGTAAATATTGATTTATCCAAGGATACTACAATCACAACATTGATTGGAGATGGGAGCACTATAACCAGAAGCACCATTTTAAAACTGTGCAGGAGAACGTTATAACTTAGAAAGCGCTTTTGAAGAAACCACACTATAAAATGTTATTTCTGTGTATTAATGTTATCCAATGAAAATTCGAGAAATTCGTTACGTATCTATCTTGAAAAAATATCAATCAAATATCACCTTTGGCAAAAGTGCGGCTAATCATTATACTGAACCGTCTTAAAATTATACTATAAAAGCCGCCTTTAGATAAAAAAACCGTTTGTTTGGCGGACCGTCCTGTCCTGAACCGTGTGCCATTGAACTTCACATTCAATTTAATTCAATCCCGCCTTTAAAAAAGCCACGTTTTTTGTTAATTAAAATCTGAAAGAAAATACATTTTGAATTTGCAAGTTAAAAAAAACAAAAGATATCGTGTTTCTAAAGATCATTTACCTCTGAAATGTAAATTTCTTTTAGGTGTTTGATTTTTAAGCAAATATTTAACAAAAAAAATCTTAAAATCATTATTTTATTGTTTATAAGAATGCACGTTTTTTCTAAAATGATCCAAATTAAATAAATGTGCAAATATGTTATATAAAAAAAAATAGTAACGAATAAATTTTTGTAGCTTTTTACTTTCGAAATATAATTTTTGATTCAACAAATTTTTGAAGAAAGGAAAAAGCATAATATTAGTTTATTTAATAGAATCTAATACGTCTTATATTATCATAAATGAAGCGAAAGAAAAAATTTTAGAGAAGGAAATTGATTAAATTGTGCAGCTGAAATTCATATATCTCGGAAATCAGTATCTTCATAAAATAACATTAATTGCACTTAATTTCCTGTTTTTTTGGGTAAAGCATGATCTTCCTCGCAATAAGCCGTATGATGAAGTTAAGCTCGCAAAACTGTAACTAAATCATTTTATGTAAACAAAGTTATTATTTTAATCTAAGAAAAAATACAAAATGGAACCAACTCCATAAATATCGAAAACAGGAAAACCCGTGTAATTAACCTATCGTTAACGAAGCACATATGATTTTTCTTTGAACGTGTAATATTAAACCTTTCTGTAAATTTTAATTGATTTAAAAGTTAAATTCAGGAAAATAAAATTACATTACCACTACAGTGTAGAAGATTATTTAGCTGCAGTGCTAAAATTTGTTTCATTTTTCAAATTACCATGGTAATTTATAAACTGCTGAGGTAATCTGTACTCGAAAAAGTAAAAAGAGCTTTGATGGAACAACAGTTTCTGAATGGTTTAATTAAATTATTTTTCGATATCTAAAAAATGAAGTTTCTGCAATCAAATCAGAATCAATAATTTTAAAATTATTCTTTGAATTTTATTCAGAGTATTTAATCTTATTTTTTCTTTATGTTAATTTATTCTTAACATTATTCTTCGTAAATTTATTCTTTATAATCGGTAAATACAAAGAAATACCTTGGTTATATTGATAGGAGTTCATAATGGAAAATATACGTTAATGTAATTTCTAAAAAACACCATTTTGTTCTTATAGGTTTTATTACCTAAAATTAATATTCTTAGTTTTATTCAGTTATTAACCATGATATTTCAGTTTGGAGAAGTGAATATAAATCCAATTTCTGAACGGTAATTTATTTACAGAATAAATGTTTAAATATTTTAAATTACACAAGAAACATTATTACAGCAACTAATTTAAAAAAAAAACAATTAGAAATCCTTAAATTTACTACCAATCCTCTAAAATCCTAATTATAAATCCTCTAATAATCCTTTGGAAATTAAAATAAAATATTTAAACGAACTTTTTGAACCTCCAACTATAAATCTACCGAAAACATTTTCTTTATTAAGCACCGAAATTATACAAAAATTTACTGTTAGAATTACAGTCAATATACAACTATCATCATTTTAAGCAAATTTTGTTGAGGTTTTCATTAAAAATTAACAGAATAAATATCTAAAGATTTTAAATTACACTAGAAACACACCTAATTATAAACCCCAATTAAAACTAATTATCTATTATGCCATTTTCTGAATCATTTTATATTTTTTTTCATAATAAATCACTTTGTAAATTAAAATAAAATATTTCTTTCTGAACTTCCGACTATACGCAAAGGAATTTACGGAAAACATTTTTTTATTACGCTCCGAAATTATACAATAATTTAGAACTGCAGTCACTAAACAACTATCACCATTTTGATGATGGTGTGATGTTGTTAATGTCATTTTTTCGAGTAATTAATTACAGGAACCTTAGGTCAATCCGTTCCGTGACACAGAGCTTTTAAAGCCGGTTCCAAGCTGTTCTGATGATGCCGTTCGAAAACAGACAGAAAAGTTTAATCAGTTTCATTTTAAGAGAAGATTTGAGACATTATTTACATCTCTTTTTGTTATAATTAAACGATTTTGCGCAAATTCAAATGTTTTGAAAACAAACTTTTCATTCTAGTACAAAATATTTTCTAACGCTGCATAATTATATAAAATTTTCATTTAGAAATTGAGAATTTGATCGGTGTATTTTAAGTATAAAGGTCAAACCACTTTTAGTAAGAATACTCTTTACGCTTGTAAAAATCGCGAATTGTATTTTATTATTCCTTAAGATTTATAACTCTAATCACTGTAGTTTGATTTTCTGATCGAAATATACAAATATTGATAAAAGAATTATCAGTAAATAAAGAATAATGACGTCACGAGAAAATTATTCATTGAATCAATCAAACAATCAACCGTTTAACGAATAACAACTGCTAACGTGCAAACGATAAACTTCTCAAAAGTTGAAAAAATTTGGAGCAGGCTCCAAACGCTACGTTTAGCGGAACAATTCCATTCATATGGTATATAAATCGATGTTTGGGCACTAAAAATTGAGATTTGTGAGACTTGGTACATGCCTATATGGAAGTGCTAAACCCCTTTATTTATGATGAATCCTTGATCCTTGTACATAAACAAGTTTTAAAAAGCATATTTCAGTATGTTTTCAACAAACTACTGCCAACAGACTGTTACAAACTGCTGTTACAGAATATTAGCACATTAAACGGAGATCATTTTGGAACTTTATGCTCCGGCACAATATTATAAGGTCGTACCATCTAAACTGTACAATAGTACATCGAGTTTTGACTATCGTAACGTATATTTAATGCATAAATATGGAAGAAAATGTATTCAGCAACTTTCAGTAATTAGAATCGAAGATTAATTCTATAAATTAAACGCTAATTCTCGAAAATTGTTTGATAAACTAATCGAACATTTTAGAACACAATTCCGAGTAAATGTTTTTAACACAGTTAGTATGGTGTAGTATGAGGTATCAAAAATTAACCAGCTGATCTAAAAAAAGAATATAAGATATACGTCATTGTTTAGATATTTTAATAAAGTGGAAATTTAACTGTTATTAGATTAAGAAAACTAATTTGTTATTATGAAAATATAACCCTAACTAAATTGTCACATTATTATTGTCAACTGGAAACTTCCTATTTCAACCATTCATTATAATGATATCGACAACTTATTTTTATATTTAAGCCACCAATAATAATTAAGATTACTTTTGCTTCTACATGAATGAATATCTGAATACTTAAGTGCGAAAAACTAGTTTCAATGACGTCAAATTATATTCAATGTCAGTTAATAGATTAATATAATCAAGGTCAATATAAGAATAGTTTTTAAACCCTTCAATTATTACCGATTTAAATTTCAAATACAATCGAACATACACGTGGACATTAAAAAAATATGGAAGTCTAATACTGTCAATTTTTGTTAATTTTACTTGCAGATGATGCATCTAAATTTAGCCAAATCCTGTCAAAATGCAACTGAATTCAGTGTATTTCGATTCAGTATTATAAAAACTATTTCAAAGTTCTTAGAATTACTAGGAAGATGTTTATTAAAACTATACTACTTAGCGCTCGTTATTTCTACGGTAGCAAGAGAATTTAACGCAAAGAATGTTAGAAGATTGACATAAAATAATTACAGTTTATTATTTAGAATAAATTAAAATTTTATTTGATACTATTGTATTTTTTTAATTGCGAGAAAAATTTGGAGGTTACTTTTAAAACACTGAATGAGCAATGTATGGTACAGCATTGTTGTGTTTACGTGACTGAAACCGGTTTACACTTGTTTACGTCCGTGTATCAATGGTTAACATTGTACTGCAATAAATTAAAAATAAAAACAAATAGGAAGTATATAAAAAATCCCCTGAATAAAAACCCATTACATGTGTGTTTAAATATAAAAATATTGCATATCAACTCGTGTAAAATAGGTAAGTACTATTAAGAAACTGCAGGAGGCTAGTAATTTGGTCTAATTATTATAATATATTAATATAATACACGATATAACAAATATTCCATATTTATATAAGATATCGACTAATTTATCCAATACACAATACGATCGAAATTAATCGAATTGTCGATTTTTAAAAATACAACTTTTTTTTATTTCTACCCACTACTTATTTATCTATTCTTGCTATATTCTATTGGTTTTTTAGCATATTTTTGCGTTGTTCTATACTTAACATATACTATCCACTCATGTCAAAATTTAAAACAATGTTTCTTGTCAGGCAACAATAGCCCAAAATTTCGTTTAGATTTCAAGGAATAAGAAAAAACCAAAACTATGTTTGTAAACAAATAAAACTTCAGACACAATATCCAATCAATTTTCGTTTTATCTGAAATAAAACAAAATAACTGAGGATATTACCACAGCATAACCGTGGCCTTCAGGCAAGGTCGAACCAAGGCCTTCTAACTACCCACGCAAAACAATTTCGGCAAAATTTAGGGCAACAAATCTAATGGAATAAGAGAACAATTTGAGGAAGTTATCAGCAACACATTAATAATTGCTATTATCACTTTTTGGTCTGAATAATTTTACTTCTCGTACAATAAAAATGAAGATTATCAATGATACAAACGACTGATTAACGGGCTATGGCCGTTACGATAAAAATTGATTAATTTTAATTTTTAATTAAAACTGATTTTTTTAATGGAGTTTAATAAAATTTTGTGAATGAACAAGGTAAAAATATAAAATATTCAGTCATGGCGAATTAATTTCAAAGGGTGTCAAGTCAATTCGTCGTGAGTGTAATTCGTCGCGAAAACAATTCGCCGTGGAAACAATTCGTTGCGGTTACAATTCGTTTCTGCGACGATTCACCGTGAGCACAATTCGTCGCAGCGAAAATTCGTCGTGAGTAAAATTCGTCGCGATGGCAGTTGGTCAGGGTCACATTTCTTCGTAAGCACAATTCCTCGTGGGCACAATTCGTCACATGCACAACTCGTTGGCAGAATTCATCACGAGCACAATTCATCGCAGGCATAACTCGTCGTAACAACAATTCGATGCGAACACAATTTCTTGCAATTTCGATGAAATACATCTATTTACGAAGACAAAACTTGAAATCACCTAAAAGGGAAGGGTTTTGAGATTTGTTTGATATTTACAAGGGGGGAGGAGGTGTGGGAGCAATAGTTAACATTTCTCTTGGTTAATCAAAATACTTATATTAGTCGTAATATCTCAAGAAATATAAAATTTTACTCATCACTGTCGTTTTTGAAAATATTCCAGATTGTTCTTATTTTTTTAGGCTTAAGAATTCTCTAAAACATATTTTTTGTAATTATTTTTGTTTCTTATTTTTCCTTCATTTAATTTCAGTTTTTGCAGCGATATTTTTTTAAATTCAAAAGATGAAAAAAAAGTTACTACATTTATTTGCCACATATGAAAATTAAAGATCATTATAATAAATCACAAAGATTAGATTACATCCCTTTTCTTTTTGATCTAAAGATCGAAGTTTTATGCACTACGCTGCTATCTTATTTAAATTGAGCTAATTAAAAGCTGTAGGTAGCAAATAAATTATGAAATAACACATTCCCTTACAAAAAATACAGTAAAAGATCGCTATAACTAGTACGGCATATTACGATAAATCAGTTATTACGACAAACTTGCAATTCACCATTTACCAATTTCAATTATTTCACCATTTACTAGTCAATTTACTAATGATTTGATTACTGTATTGTTGATTGGAATCGATTATTTTTAAAATCAGATTAAAGAAACGATTACTAACTGTGAAACTAACAAAATTTTACCGTTAAAAAGTGTGAAACATTGAATCTTACTGGTGGTAAGGCTATATGAACGTGAACCACGTGGACGATCCCTAAAATTTAACTACTGAATTTTGTGATTTTAACTAGCATTATTAAATAAAATAGAATATGTTGGAAAATCCAGGAAAAAAAAAACTGTTTCATTTAGTACTCACCGATAAAACTGATCAAATTTATGCAATAAAAAAAGGCAATCCTCCAGCCCATAGCAAGGTGGTGGCGGTAGTTTATTGGAACAGAACATAAGTATGGGTTAAAAATACCTCAGCAATGATAACACAATTTATATTGGTAACAAAACTCAAAAATTTCAAAATAGGAAAACACTTTTCTGCTCCGGAAATTACAAAACTATGTTTTTAAGTTATATCTCCATAGAAACACACAGACACACAAAAACAGTCTAGATAAAAGCATCGTGTCCTTGATATCGTATTGTTTTTAAAACATTTTTTTTTATTTAAATAAATATTTTCATAAAACATCATAAAATTTTTTAAACGCATGGTAGAATGATGAAAAGGATGAAAGTAACCTTGACATTTAAATATTTCTCTCAAAAATGCAGTAAACTAGAATTCCTCCGGCGATTTTTTTGACATCTTTTTATTCTTTTATGATATATATCACATAAAAGCAATGATATATGAGTGGTCATATAGATTTACAGTTCGGTCAATAACTCTTTCAGTCTCAAATAAAAATGGTTAAATGGAAAAATTCAGATGGCTTGAGATATTTATTTATTTTTAAATTGATTTTTTTTTCATACGTATACAAATGCAAACTAATCCACAGTTTCGGGCTCTCGCGGTGTCACGATGGCACCAAAAAACACTATTTTTTATTTTATTATCGCTATAATATGGGGAAAAAAACGAAAATGTTTTGAGTGGAAAAAAAATCCGTTCGACAAACAAAATTTTGAAGCAATTAAAAAATTCCTTTTTTTTTACCAAAAATTTTATTTAGTTCATTGTGTTTACCATATAGTTCCAGGAAATAAGAATAAGTTTAATCCGATATATTTTAAAGTTGCAAGCACATTCGAGAAATTATGATTACAACGAAATGAATTTGAATACAATGAGAAATGCAAAATGTTTGGCAATCAATTTTCCAATATTTTTGTTCTTAACAACTGTGGGATTTTATGTATATATGGAATTTTATGTATTCAATTTAGAATATATGCAACGAATTAAGCTCGATAATACTCAGAGAACCACGTTTTAATAAAATAAAGCTATACAGAGATGGAAAAAATTGATAGTTTCTGATACTACTGAATTTTTTTCTTATCTAATCCAAGTTTTTGTTTTCATGGAGAAAAAGACAGGGTAGCTCAAAAATAGTTCTGTTACTCCATTCAATCCAGATTTTAATCACTTCAATCCTTTTGGTACTTTTTTTCTACATAATTTATGAGAGGTTCGAACCATAATATAATTTGCGGCAATCTTAGTATGGTTGAACTGTAATAACACGATACAGTCAGAAATCGGTCACCTGTCTAATTTTTCAGAACTTTTTTTATATTTTCAACAGATATTCATCAGAACTTTATTTTATAATGTCTTTAGTGACTAAGAACATTATAAATGGTCACATGCCTTTTTAAATAGTATACGGTAATGACAGTCAAAATTCTTTTAAACTCAGATTGTTAAATCTTTTCCATCATTAGGAAAACTCTTTTCTAATTGAAACGGAAATCCCATAATGATCAAAGGCTATACATATGTTATAGCGTGGCTTAGTTAAAAAATAGCGTCGCGTCACCCTGAATTGTATGTGATAAAGAATGAAAAAAAAAAAGACTCTTGATAAGAACTGGATTAAACCACTTTGCTTATAGGATATACGGATGAGAACAGTGAAAAAAAAATGCAATTTTTTGAAGTTATTTCACTTCAGTTCCAACAGCATTAAAAAAAAACAATGGATTTTACTAATGTTCTCAAATTTCACGGACTGTGAAGTTTTTGTTTCTTAGCTTTTAAAAGAAGATTTTCACCTAAAAAAATTTCTTATTATTGTGCTAGTGTTACATCATTTGAAGTATGTGAAAGTGATTCAGCCTGAATAAGGACTCCCACATCGCTATTTTCCCGGCTAACAACAAAAGCTATTGTTCTCAATTTCAGCTAGAAGAAAGAAAGAGAGTTAGACCTCAGCCTTTGTTTCAAATGATACCAAATTGACGCTAAACCATTTGTTCCAGATTGAATTTATGCTTTTTTTTTCAGAAAAATCATTTGTCACAAACAAAAAAACCGAATGAATTTCCAAGAATGTAAGCTATAATTCAGTTTAAAATTTCCGAAGCGTAACGTTTTTACTCCCTTTTAAATAACTGTTGAAAAAAGGTTATGGAAGCTTTCACACACTTTTAGAGTTTTATAAAAATAATTTCACAACAAAAATTTAAAGAAAAAAATATGACGAAGAAAAAAAAAGAAAAAAGAAATGCTAGTTTGGATAGATTTTTGTGAACATCTCAAAAACGTATTTGCTTAGAAAGATCTATTTTTTTCCTATTAAAAAAAAGGAAAAATAATGGTATAGGGCCACTCGGCTACGTTTGATATTTTCAAGTAGTTTCTACGGCATAGTAATTTCCATTAATATTAAAGAAGTTCGGAGAACGAATCTCTCAACTACCGAAGCAATTTTATAATAATGATATTTTTAGTGCTGGTAAGAGCCACAATTTGAATCTACTTGAAATACTTCAATCATTAATTTTAATAACAATGCGATAGTAAATAAATAAAAGTAAAATAAGCAAAAATAAGTGAAGCATAATGCAAGAGCAGCTGATGTAAATATTTAGTGAAGTAGTTTCTAAATTTTACCATACAGATGATCTAAACACTTAGACCAAAAATAGCTCTTGGTGAATAATATTAAGTCGAAAGTACTTAAGGCAATATTTTTTCTTCAGAATTTAAACAAATTTAACGCGCAACATTTCACATTTTTAAGGGCATAGAAATATTGACAAGGCACAATATCTTACAAGACTCTAAAGTTCTTCCCAAAATTGAATAAACATAAATCGAAATTACATTAAAAAAAATTACTCACCTGCGTTTAAGCAAAAATTATTCACTGAAATATTTGAACTGTGAACACTCGAGTTCAATTAACGACATTATCAAAAATTCCTTTCTCAAAACTAAATATTTGCTAGACTTCATATTATGATGATCTTTCATTTTACATCGAGAATTATTAACACAGTACAATGTTACAACAGTTCAAAGTTTTATAATGAGGGAAAAACAAAAGACTAGAAACCAACAGAGCAAGGAAAACACTTAAATATACTCATCTTATTCAAGAACCATGACAGCAGCTGTTATTGTAAAAATGATTTGAAATACAGTAAACTGCCCAACCGACCAGTTGTTCTTAATTTAACAGAAATGATTACATGTCAAAATAGTTCGGATGAAAGACCTTAAAATACATAAATAGTTAAAGTAGAAATATGTGGTCGTTTAAAATATCAATAGCGGTACATTTATAAAAAAGTTCAGATGTGTGAGCCAAGTAGTTATATTATTTTAAAGGATAAAAACATTTAAAACGAGCATTGCTATTTGGGTGAATGCTTTTATAAAGAACCGATCCCTACAGGCGAATTCTTCGTGCAGGTAATAAGAAATTATACTGAAAATTGGCATTAGAATGACTTCTAATCCATAGAATTCCATATAGAATTCCACACAAAATAATTCTAAAGCCACACTCATTTTTTTTTTTGTTGGTTGCTGTTATAATTATCTTCATAAATTTTTAGGGTTCATAATTTTCAGGGTTACGATTTTTCAGGTATTAGAAATGGGATTAATTTTCAAAATATCAGGTACTAGATGAGTATTTTTGAGTATTTCCTTTAAAAATTAATTAATAGCTAAAGCTATTTGATTTTGATAACAATATACTAAGAATTTCTGTTTCATAAACTAGTTTGATATGAGACTCTTCAAAGAGCTACTAAAGCTAATAAAGCTTAAAAATGTTTGGAATTTTAATTTAAAAAATATTTTTTATGCTGCCCAAAGAATTTATATTAGTAGAAATATACGCGGTAAATTATTTTTTGTGTTCTTATATTATTAAATTTACTGGAAGTCAGTCTAGAATTCAAAAAAATTTGCTTAACGATTCATTATAAATATTTCATCATTTAGAGTTGTAAAAACTAACTCTAAAAGAATTGAAGTTTTAGTTATTAAGTTTTGTAACTGCCATTCGCAAGTTGACGCACAGATCATTAAAATATTGAGAGATATTACGTGAAATAAAAGCTGCCCAAAAATAATCTCTCGATAATCTAATTCAAAAGAGAGAACAAAAGAAATGAGAAAAAAAAACAAAAAAACAATTGTATCTTTGAAAAAATATTTTTATTATTGAACAAGTAAGAGACAAGTATAGAATTTCCAAGCTATTTATAAAGTACCATATTAATTCTATGCAAAGTCTGACATTTTTCTAAAAAGTTAACTATGGAAAATAATGCAGCTTGGTTAAAAAAAAGACCCATTTTCATTTATAGTTAACTATTTTTTTAATAGATAATGCTTTTTAGACCCATATGAACAAGAAAGCAGGGAAGGTAGCAAATGAGATGGGCTGATTCGGGAGTTTGATTTTCTTGCAATTAGTGAAAAGAATTGGAGATCAAAGATAAATAGGAAGTCGTTGTGGAGAAATCTTCAGAGGAAGGCATGGGCCCACATTGGGCTGTCTGGCCAACGATGATGGAAATGAATGTAGCTTGATTAAAAAACTACTTAATTTTGATTAAACGAATGATTAAGATTGCTACAGTAAAAAATAAAGCGAGACTATGAAAATTCCATAAGAATTAAAAGAATGAAATTTTTAATTTATAATGCAATATATTTATTAAAAAAGATAATCGAAATATAAAAAAAAGTAATATTATGCTAAAAGACATCAAATTATGCTTCAGGTTCATCCTTATATTACTGCTCTCTTCAAGAAGTTACCAAAAATTAACCACAACCTATTCATATTTCTTTTCTTCAAAGACGATAAAGCAAAATCTACATTTTTCTTTCTCTCTCTTTCTCCCCAACAACAAAATGACTCTTGATTTGAATTTGAATTTTATAAAATAATTTGTAATTTGATTTGAATATTCTTAGGGGAATTAGAAATTGATCCTAAAATATTAAAATTCACCTTTGACTAAATTTTTTTAATTTTGGTTAATTTACTGGTTAATAACTTGAAGTTCTTCGCGCGCACCCAGTATTTTGTGCAAGAAAACTAAAAAACAAAGAAACTTTTGATGTAAACTCTTTTATCATTGCATTTTATATCACTTTTAAAAACTATCAAAACGTGGAGATAGTATTCACAGACTGATATAATTTTTTTTACCTTTCTAAAGAGCCTAAAAAACACTAATTTTACGAACATAAAACATTTTTCTTCTGGTTTAAATTTTCAATAAATGAGTTAATTGTAAAAACATAGGCATCAATTCAAATAATTCCTAGCAGCAAAATTATTTGGTGGACCAATATCACGATTCAATAAGGATAAAAAGGGTCGATACTTTCTAATATTGGCTCTATATAGAATAGTTAGATGAACCTAATATTTTATTTCCATTATGCAGCCAATATCGGCTCTTTAATTGTACATTTCATCAGATAATTTAAAGCTACTTTTTAGCCAATATCGGCCCTGTATAGAATTGCTATTGCCCAATATTAAAAAATCTAGACATCCCAATTCAGGATGCATGTTCTTATACGAAAAATAAAACTTAGTCTTGAATAAATAAAGTCATTAGTGGAAGAAAAGTATAACATTTTAGATTTAAAAACTAATTATCTGTACGTATAAAACAAATTTTTTGTGCCTAAGTTATTAAATAAGACTGTTTTTAATGAGAAAATGTGAGTAATGTAAATATTTTCTGTAACTTAATTCACTAAAATGCCACTTCTTCCACTATGTTCTTCATTTATCGTTTTAAGAAAATTGAATCCAAGTAAAAACACTTTTAAAATTAATAATCTCATAAAAGGACGGACACGCATTGTTTTGAAAAAATAAATTTAATTATAAGCATATTTAGTTACAAAATTTACAAACAATAGTTAAGATCAATAAAATATCAAGCAGATGTAAGCTTCTTCTTTGTCCTATTCCACTTGACCAGTCCCATGAACCAACAGAAAGATTCAATCTAGGTAATTAGAAAAATGTTTGAATTATTTGTATTCATTACAATTAAGAATTCATCGCAATTAACTTAAAACTATTTTTATGCTTTTTTCTTAACCTAATTTTAAGAAATTGAAATAATGAAACATATTTTACAATGACAGCGGAGCGGTATGACTAGCTTTAACTAACTAAACAAATTTAAAAACCTTTTACCGATGGTTTAACGGACACTTAAAGAAGAAAAAAACATGAAAATTTAAACATTAAAAAATCTTCCACTTGTTAAGTAAAGAACTGAGTGCATGAAAGTGACATTTTAGTGAAATAAATTAACGTTTAAATGTTGGCAATAGGAAATCAAGACATTGTCTTCGATTTCTTGTGTGCTCTAGCCTCCAATTGGCACAAATCATCATTAAAACTGTCCAAGCGAGTGAAAAAGCAGCTTCAGCAAAAAAAATTTTTTCAAATTTCATATTCCATTTTGTTAAATAATGTGGCATTATTTACCGGCATTAATTAAATAATGTGCATTATTTAATGTGGCATTATACACCCGAAGAATTTTAAGACACTTAAGTATGAAATCTTAGGGCACACAGACGAACAAGTCATGAATATGAACATTGACTAGAAATGTCCATACCTTTAGTTAAGACCTTTAGTCAAGTCCATACCATTATCAAGAGTGAAAAATTTTATTTAGTTAATCATCTTTAACGCGAAAAAAAAATTTATGGACACACCGATACATTCAAAGAAGTGATAATGATAAAAGTTGTAAATAATAGCAATAATGCATTAAATTTAGAAATAAAATATTTTGTTTTTATAACCATCGTTGAACAGCGGACCCAATTTTGGGTTCACAACTAATGTTCAACTCCGTAGCCTTGTAATTTTGTACCCAATCCAAAAGACAAGGGAACTCCTGGATCAAGTACTCAAAAGAAATTTGCCTTCGTGGAGAGCTTTTTTATGGAACTAACCCGCATTTGCGTTACATGAAGAAGAAAAACACGAAAATCTCCCACAATTAGCCTGACGGCAAGAGGACATTAACCCATGATTCGTCTACCACTGAGAATATTTTTACGTCAACACTGTGGTCGGTGCGAGCTGGGTGCGGAATTCGTATCGACCAGCCAACGCTGGGATTTTAATCCGGTTCACCTCATAGGAATGCGAACGCTCTATCCCCCGAGCCACCGCGACTCTATTTTGTTTTGAGTAGATTGTTTTTAGAGCTAGAAAAACGGGTTATTATCGTCGGCCTATGAACTATTTCCTCAGAAATAATCTGGAGATCTACGGCCGTGTACGAACTACCACACTTTAGATAGAGATCTCCGCTCCACACACCTCAACCATATGTGTTACTTTTCAACTACCGGTCGATATTATATGAGAATGGATTCTGAACTAATAAGATGCGATTGGAAAAAGATCAGATACATACCCTTGCGAATTGAGCCTCGTTCTAAGCCTCAACCTACCATAAGGAATTAACTTATCAATAATGAGTAATTAACTGATTTTTTGGCTTGGAATAATAAATGTTAAATTGTATTGATAAAAAATTAGTTAAGACGTAAACTAAGCAGAGATGTTCTTTTAAACAAAGTAATTTACAACAAGATTTATATTACCTTTTCGTAATTTTTAACGGTTTCTTGTTTGGATTTTAACTATAAATTTAGGGGCAAGAAATTAGCCAAAGTTTTCCAAAAAATTTTTTAATGCATCGTATAGCTGTTTCATTATTTAATTAGTGTTAGTGAACCCTAAATTTCATAATAACATAAGTTGATAAATCAAACACGTAATATCGCCAGCGAAAAAAAGTTATTTTGAGATCTAATAATGAATTACAAAAGCATAAAAATTACTTTTAGTAATCAAGTAGCAATAGAAAAATAAACTTACCTATTGTTTTGATTTTTCTTGGCAGCTGGTTTTTCGCCGACGATGAAAGATATCTTTGCACTTACCTCCTTATAATTATTTGAAAAGTCAGACAAAATACTTTTTTCCTAAAATTAATTTCCGGCCGAAAGTTAAATTACAAAGCGGGGAAAATGACGAATGCAACTTCTTTATTATCTCGTATGCAATTTTTCGTTCGAGAGCTTTTCTTTATAAATTTTTTTTTTATTAAGATGCGAAACTAAAAAACTGATCGTTCAGAGAATTCAATTAAACACGTGGTAGTAGTTTTAAATAATATATAGAAAGAACCTTTTGAAACAACTAACATTTTTAATTAAATCTTTTAGAAGATAGGGTGAAACTTTCATCTTATTTTTTATGTAACATATTTGATGATTCATAGTTGACTGAACTTGTCATTAATAAAAGTAATTTCATTTAAGACAATCAAGTACGAATTTAATAATGCATTTAATGAAAAAAAAATTATCCGTCAACTTAAAAAAGAATATATGTTGTATAACTCACATAAAATATTTAGCTTTATTTTGAATACAATTATGCTAGATATTGTTTTAAGCGAGATAGCATAAGTAAAATTTTATGATTAGTTTCATCATGGGATTACAGGCGAAATTAAAGGCACTCGTTATTTTAACGTGTTGGGGAATTAATGGAAAATAAGGTTGTCATGTTACTCTTCTTCCCAGTAATTACTTTTCACCTCTCGGGATAAGTGGAAAAGAAACATTTACTACCATCATACTTCATAAAAATAGTCATTATATGAGCAGAACAATTTTGTGTAGAAAGAAAACACTCTACACAAAACTAATTTGCACAAAAAAATATGAAATTAAAGTAAGTATAAAGATGTTTGTACAGAAACATAATTGAAGGATTTAACTATGCGACGATGATAAGCAACAAAGAAAAACTGCTCAAAAAAAGTGGTGCACCCTTACAAAAAAAAAATAGTGTTTTTGAGGTTGACAGGCATAAAAAATACACTTGAAGAGGCAGAAATGAGATTATGTTTGGTACCAAAAATAACCTCATCAATAAACCTCATAAATTTAATTTTATAGAAGCTCAGCCGTATAGTTGCTCATAGTAGCTTCATATAGCTCAGTCGTACTTTTTTGTTGAAATCGGGTGAAATTATTCCTACCTTAAATGTATTCACTTGCTTAAAGTGTAGAAAAAATAACAGGCACATATCAAAACCTGGTTGTTCTCAGGTAAATTTCTATCAACCTCAAAACAACCTGGAGTGTGAATAAAACAACTTTATATATTTGATTACAATCTCAAGTAAACCTCAAAAACATTTGAAATTTTTGTAAGAGAGCGAATTTCTGAAGCGGAGCGTAAGTGAAGACGTTACTATTTCAGCTAACACTATTTAAAAAAAAAATCAAATCAAAGTTAGGTTTGGCATTGCTCTTTTTTTTTTAAAAAAAAAGAGCAATGCCAAACTAAAGTTTCTATCAACCTCAAAACAACCTGGAGTGTGAATAAAACAACTTTATATATTTGATTACAATCTCAAGTAAACCTCAAAAACATTTGAAATTTTTGTAAGAGAGCGAATTTCTGAAGCGGAGCGTAAGTGAAGATGTTACTATTTCAGCTAACACTATTTAAAAAAAAAAATCAAATCTAAGTTAGGTTTGGCATTGCTCTTTTTTTTAAAAAAAAAAAAAAAAATAAAAAANAAAAAAAAAAAAAAAAAAAAAAAAAAAAAAAAAAAAAAAAAAAAAAAAAAAAAGAGCAATGCCAAACTAAAGTCCCATCTTTCTCAATATAAATATTTTGCACCAATATTTAATTGGAAATAGATTACAAACCATTCAAGTTTGCCACCACTTTCTCACGTTACATAAAATATTGAAAAATGGGACAAGTGACTCGCCATAAACAATTCATTTGTATTTTCTAAATCATATCATTTAATAAATTGTTCAAAACAATGAACGACTTCATAAATGTATCGAATAATATTAAAACTCCTGCACATACAATTGTACATCAACTTGTGCAATAAAGGATTTTTTCAAATGGTAGTGAAATGAAATTTAAACTACAATTATAGACAGAAATATTTTTTAGAGATTTTAACAGTCTTTTAAACACAACATCTTATGATTACTATGCATTTATATGTAAGTTTAAGTTATTTAAAAGTAGTGATGATCAAAATTCTACTAAAATTTATAAATCCTAGAATGAAATATTAAATCATAAATTTTTCTAACTCTTTAAATATAAAAATCTTCCAGAAAACCCAGGAAAATTAGCATCAGTGCAATTTTAAAATAACATCGCCAAAAGTTGGACAAATCGCACCAAATATCAGACATCGGAAAAAAATATTAATTAAAAATATTCTTTTAAACTGTCGGCGGAAAATGTTATATTGTAACAAAGTCTTTTTGCATCTTTCTTTTTATTTATTTATTTTTAATTTAGGTTGTTTCTATTTCATTATTTAATTAGAACTTTTCATGCGAAAAATGTTGCGATTGCAATAAAAAATGATGCTAAAACACGCTTTATGTTAAAACCAAAGTAAGGAGCAAATTTAATCCAACCTCAATATGTTAAATTAATTAATTTCCAATCCAGTTGGACAATAGAATCGATTCAATCGTTGCGGGTGGCCAGATCAAACTTATCTCTATGGGCAAATAAGTATACATCTACCCGATGTAATTATAGCAGGTCAAAGAGGAATAAAGTAACAAAGGTAAACAAAACCATTTAATAAGGAACACGCACATATAAAGAGACAAAAATACAGAGAATAATCCGAAATTCCCTCTCTGATTTCAGTAAGCCAACCGGCATGCTTTACGTCAATACTGATCAATCCAACATGTGTGCATATTTAGTTCTGTGTGAAAGTGAAACTACTCTCAACAGTAATCAAGTTTAAAAATTGCGATAATATGATTCAACTAAGCAACATATTAAAGTTTCAGCGACATTAAAGTTTTGCTCCAAAATTTCTAACACTCCATGATACTGCCCTATTTAGTTGAACCATATTTAGCGACATTTGAAAACGGTTCTAAGTGATCATTTTAAAGAATTTAGAAACAGCTGCTTATAAAACACCTTTTTCCAATTAAAAGTCTTATTTACAGACCTGGCTGGCCATATCATGTATTTAAATACGAAACCTGAAGTGTTATCAGAAGATACAAAGCATTCTCTCTAGTAAGCAAAACCCTTTAATTGACATAATTTTTTACAAGATATAAGTATCTAAAAACACATGACTTTTTTTTATACTACATTTGTATAAGATTAGTATACTTCTACTCGTATATTAGATGATACTTCCTTGAAAGTTTTTGACATTGAAAATTTTTTTTAAAATAACTTCGTATAAATGAGAAGGTAATTCTAGAAAAGAATCTTATTTTTGATTTATTTTGTGATTTATGTAATTCTTTGAAAAAAATTGTTTAAAAATACAAGGCTCTATTTACAAACAAATATAAGTCACTCACTCGACCGTAGACAGAGATAAAACCAGATAAAAATTATGCAAAACATAATGACATCTACTTTAAAACAGTTAATGAAACCTTCAAAGCCATTATACTTACTGTTTGTCAACAAGTAAAATAAGTAGATAAAAAGAAATCTTCTAAATTTACAACTTAAATAGGTTTTTGTAAGAGAATTAATACATTGACTTAAGTGCAATGTCTTATTACAAATTCATCGTGATTGCCATACCCACGAACCAATTTTCCAATTCTGAAATTTCTAATTGAGTTAATTTTTTTCCAGAGAAATAATGCTCAACAGCTTTTCTAAACAAACAAATAAGACTTATTTTTAAAGCGCCTACGGCGAGCAACAATGGTTCAATTACTCTGATTTTCAGAACTCCAAAATTAAGTCAAAATAAACCTCATTGTATTTCAATGCAACTCGTTTCTGTGAAAAGAAACTATGTCACCCGAAATATGACATCAAAATCATCACCAAGGAAATCCATAAACCACCGCAGTATTTAAGATAAAAACCTTTATATGTGTCATTCTTTAATGACCATACAATGAGATGTGAAGAGACAATCTCTAAAAATAAAAAGAGAAAGGTTGATGATAATTATCATGGGACATAAAAGAACAACGTTGTGGGATAAAAGCAAGGCGTTTAGATACGTGCGCCGCCTAATAAGATAAGGAGTTTGCACAATGCTTACCATTCTTATAACTGTTCTTTCGGTTCATTGCACCACCTTTACAAAGGTAATTCAAGGTGATTTCCCCAGTAAAGGAAAAAGATAAACATCAAAAAAAGTATGATCTCTTATTAGTTTTACGGATTTCACAAAAAACAAAATAAGAGTATTACAATCTACAATATTTAATTAGTTGAGTGGCTTCTAAACGACAAACTAGATTTAAGTTTATACATTGACAAAGAGAATTAAAGATTATTGCCTTGCTTTTAATTCTTATCCGAAAGCTTCCAAATTGTGATATCTATAAATCCGTAATATTCATTTCAACTATTTGTGTCATAGCGCTCGTATTATTGGAGTTTTAATATAAAGTTAAGAGATAGGCTCTTTAATGTTACCATCTATTGTCTGCTGCCAAATGCACTAGGTACCTACTCTGAGAATATTTAAGATTGGCACTAAGTACTTTCATTTATTGAGATCTGCAAAATTTAAAAATTTAGCAAATATATTCAGGTTTCATAGTTAAATAAGATATTTATCCGCGAAATCTCATTAATTTAAAAAAAAAAATTAACTTATAACTTTCATTTGCGGGGAAAAAAAAAATAAACATTCGAGAAATTTTAGCACATTTTTATTTTTCTAAATTATTTTTCAAATTAACGTAATAATAATCTTTTCAAGCTTGGAAAGTTTCAGAGAAAGATTTTAAGTGAGAGAATTTAGTGAAAAGTTTCTAAAAACGGACATTTTAACTTAATATTTTTAACATATAGTGATTATAAATATAGTGTGTATTAAAAGAAAAATAAGCATCGAAAAGTGTTTTGTAACACTTTTGAATTGCTTAGTTTATGTACACAGTAAAGTATAAATAATGTAACGGTTACATATTTTATGAACCCTAGAAACACGAGCAATCTAGTTTTCATCTTTTTTTAACTTCATAAAACGTGACAATTATACTAAATACTAATCTATAGGTTGTGGTTTAACATAGATACTAAGCCTCAACAAAGTTGTACATTTTTTTAGAATTAAACTTTTTATCACTTTTACTTCGGTACAAACTTCAATAAATAAACACATCAATCGCACGTAGTTCACAAAGAAACATAAAGGTAGTACTATAGTATGAAGATAAAAAAAATGTCTGCATAAGTCTATACTAGAATAAGCTTTCGTTTTACACGTTGAATGCCATGGGGGTCACTGATGACCGTCACTGAGTTTGTTCGTAGTGCCACGGAGGTCACCCGTGACCGGTGAAGCCAAGATTATTAGAAACACATAATTCGAGTAAATTTTTAATGCTTTTAATTTTTTTAATATTATCGTTACTAAAATGGTTTGAAGAAATCGATGCAAAAGATACTGAAAAAATCATTTTGGCCAGACGGGCAAGCCATGTAAAATTAACTTGGCATTCAACGTGTTAAGTAACAACACTCAATGCATCGGCAAAATAATCATTTTTTAACCAAAGAAATGCTTACCTGCAATAAAAAAATTGCAAAAAGAAAAGCAGAAAAAATCACACACATTATATTACCAAGTGAACCATCACACCAATATATCAAAACAAAAAAAGCAAATTGCAAATAAAACAAGTGTTCTTCAGCACAAAAGTATCAGACTGATCTTTATGGATCAGCTGGTGAGCGCTTAAGCGTGAACTAAACGGAAGAACATGTTCTACAAAAGATGAACCCTCTGCCATTAAACTTTTAGAAAATCCTATCGACAGGGTTAAACAGATAAAAAGAGAAAAAACGATTATTAGAAGACAAAAGATTTCAATCCAGGTGTCTCGGATAAATTATGAAAATTAATTATATATTTGGTTTTCATGTTGTACCTGAATTTAATAGACATTAAAACATAACATTGTCCTAACAATAGAACAGTGCAAATAGCGAGGTATGAGAATTAGTTGAAGAAAAAGAACTGAAATTGAATATTGAAACAAAGAGATTTTTTAACCTTTAATTACTGAATAAGATGGATATTCAATTGAGCAATTTTATTTTATATTAATATGAAATGTAATAATAGAATTATAAAAAGAAATTATAAAAATAGAAAAACATTGAATTATCTTGCGTATATGCAAAAGAGGAAACAGTTTAAAGTTCATTTTTTCATAATAGCAATTAAAAAAAAGTTGTTCCTCAAAAAAATGTTTAATTTTCTTTTTAGAATTTCATGGGATAATAAAATGCGTATAGACCTTAAAAATCTTTCTTAATTCAAAGGGATCATAAATTCTTCTTGAAATGGTTGTTTTGCAAAGGCTCACGCGAATTGACGCTAGCATAGTTCATGATTTTAAACCAGTAATTCATGACCAGCGCTCAGTTAATATGAAGAAAGTTCAGTATTTGTGTTTATTATTTTAAAAGTTATCCATTATCTGGGCTCATAAACATTGATAGTTTACATCTATGTGGAAATATCGAGCCAAATTTGCGATTTTTTTTTAAATGGAATATTGTTTTTAATATTTAAGTTATTTAATCGCAGTTCTCAGATAATTCTTGACGGCAAGATGTAGTGCAAAAATAAAGCTTTGCCTCAAGTCTTAAACTCTGGCTTTTTTTATTATTATTATTTTCCTTGGAGAAAGAGCTTCGCGTTTGCTACTAAAATTGAGAATTTTTCAATAATTTCGACACTTTTTGTCTAGGATAAAAGATTTCGTCAATTTTTAAAGAAAGTTTAATAAATTTATTTAAGTTTTTTGTTCGTTTTAAAGCCCAGGTAATGCCCTAAGGCAAGATAGTAGATATAGTTTAAAACTATAGTTTTGCTTCAAGTGTAAAGCCCTTAAGGGTGTGACTTGTTTCATTTTCTTTGTCAAAAGAATTAAACACTAATGGTACAAGTTTTGAAAAAATTGCAGAACTCTTGTTTTAATAAAGTTAACATGGAAGTAGGCCTCAAAATTGAAAATATAACACTAGTTGAGTAAGCTCTTATTGTTTCAATAAGGCAAATATATTTTTCTTCTGAAAATATATTGTTTCGCTTTGGATCGCTAGTATTTAGGCATATGATCGAATTTTCGTACGCATAAAAACATTCACTTGCTATGTATGGTAAGTGAGAAATCTTATTGTCAAAGTTAAGGCAGAAACTTTCCAATTAATTCAAAATATACAGATTAAAGCCATAATGTAACAAGCTATATTTTTAAATAACAGTATATAGCTATTTTCTCCCTAAGCAATCTTTTTTTATTAATATTTTCAGTTAAGCATAGCCTCCAAGAAACAATAAAAAATATTTGCTAGCCTTTTATTCAACTAGGCAATAAAAAATTCATATTAAATTTGCCAGAGGATAAATTGCACTTTTTGAACAAAAATAATGAATTCTTTTTCAGTGATGTGAAGTTTTCGAAGCTAAAAAGGGTGCCATTTAACGTTTCGTAAAAAGTTTATACAATTATAAAAACTTATTAACCAGTTATTTACCACGGATTAAATCAAAATCAGTATTACGCTGATATTAATCATTCGCCTCAGAATTAAAAACACGTCTATTTTTTCACTTCAATTGTCTCAAAATCACGTAATAAAGGTTTACTAAACAATAAACAATATTTAACATTCGCAATCTTGGAAGATGTTTTACGGTAACATCTAGAAATCTCAATAGTCGGTAGCCTATTAGATTAATGTTTAGTTATCAAGAACAGGTTACAGATGCAGGACTAAATGAATCTTGAACAATAATTCATCAGTCAGATGAACAACATTTTTCCGAAAGCAACGACTATACCCAAATAATAGGGTACAGTCGTAACTTATAATTACGGCTGAAAGTGAACATTTGCTTACATCTCAATGCCCTCAATAATTCGGAAAATATCGCCTGTGAAACGTGCTCACGTTTAGGTTCAAATGTTTTGCTTATATGGTATTCTTACAAAAACTTTTATTTATACAACCTGAGAAATAAGCTGTTACGACAGCTTTTCGATGACTCATTCGTTAGGTATTGTTAAGAACTCACAGCATTTATAAGAAAGCATATAATTCGCATCTTTTCCTAGAATAATATGCTATTAATATAACTTATGAGTTTGTAATAGTTATTCATAACTGTTTTATCCGTCTCTAATGTGTTCTTCTCTGTACTGATAATGAGAAAAATGGAGCAAAATATTAATATGTGAAAATTCCTTGTTCAAAAATGAAAAAAGCGATCTTACATTTTATATTCGAAATGTTACTTTCCATCTAAATAGTTGTCACTTTTTAACAACCTAATAAACCTACATACCAGATAATTAACTTATATTTATAAGTATACATAATGTCACTCATATCCAAACTGAAATAATAAAATAAAAATATCACATTACCTGGGTCATTTGTAATTATCAAAATCTTGAAAGCTATTGGGAATATTTAAAAATAAAAAATGTTTTTAAATATACATACCAGTAGTTTCAAAAGTCTTCGGTAGAGATAGTTTCCAGATTTTCCTGTGAAGAGAATAATTCGACATAAGAAAAATTGCAAGCCGGATTTTGCTTATTATAGTACAAGTACTAGATTCATAATTAAGAAAGCTATTCATAAAGTTTTTTTAAAACTGCAATTTAGCAATACAAAATTTCGAAATTAATTATTCAAAATTTCTGAATTGAATTTAAAATTTCTGAATAATTTAAAATTTCTGAAAATTTAATAAGAAACTAAACGTGTTTAGAAAGATATTCTTTGAATGCAGAATCAAGGCAAAATAATGTATTAAAAGAAAGAATTCTTGTTTCTGAAGAAAAACAAATGTGTTTTGAACACGATGTTTTGTTCATATAACAGACAATGTTTCCAAATATTTCAGCATTTATAACTGTAAACAGACAATTTAAAACAATACAAAATACTACAAAATATTTTGGGATTGATGACTGTAACATAGACGCAATACAAAAATTCTCTCTTAAGATTAGCAATGAAAAACAAGCTAGTGAAAAATACGGTTTCATCTAATTATATGCGTGGCTTACTCACATGGCTGAAAAATTATATTTGTTACAACAGGGTTTGTACATATATTGTATTATATGTGTATTAATAATTGGTATCAATTTTGTAATAAAGAAACTAAACATTTTTTAATATTAGCTTCCATTATCGAAATAAAATTTTAAATCTGCCGATTTCGGATCTATATATATTTAGAGAAAATAAATATTCTGGTAGATACAAATAATAATATAAAAAAAATTATTATTATTATCACTTTTTAATTTTTCCAGGTGTGTATAAGCCCCTGTATCAGAAACATTAAATTATATTTTCTTTGGAAAAATTATAGAGACGGGTCACTCAGTAGCAATCAGAAGCAACAAGTTTTTTTTTTCAAGAAATTAAATGAAGACGTTACAGGTGAAAATTTAAAGTCTAAATTTTACTTATTTTACCTTTAGATAACTAATTAAATCAGGGTAACTAATAATTCAACTTTTAGACTATGAATTAAAAATATACAATTTATACTCTCTTAATTTATGGCAAACAAAGCAGCGCGGCATAATGGAAATACTACAATTAAATATTTATTGAAATATATGTGTCTTAAGCTAATTAGAAAATTCGGCTCTTTTGAATCTGCTGTCAACTTTGGTTACCTTTCTTGACTTTTAAAAACGCTCAACAAGGCTTAATAGCAACAAAATAGCGTATCATATAAGCGTTTTGATTACACTGGTTATCATAAATTAAGGAAAAATCACAAAAATAGCGATAACTCTTTCAAAAGTAAGCCAAACCGTGCAAAATTTGCATATGTTGTCCACTAAGAGTAGCTGAGTAAAATTGCAATATGCAAATTAGTGGCGCTGCACTCGGCTTACGTCATCTGCCTGGAGCATAAAAGTCCAAGTTTGAGAGAAAGCACACAAATTTTACTGTGATTGCGACATTGAAAATCTGAGATAGCCAATTCGTAATAATGACCTCTAGGCATCATTTGCCTGAAGAACTACGATGGAGAGCCATCGGGAGACTAGAGGCAGGGCAGAGTCAATCAGAAGTGGCCAGATGGCTAAATGTGAGTCCATCTGTGGTTCATAGACTTTGGAGGCAATTTCAAACCACAGATTCGGCATCTAGGAGGTTCAGTCAAGGACGGCCAACTGTTACGACCAGTGCCGATGACCGATATTTGACATTAAGTGCACGCAGGAATAGAACCGCTACTCCGACACATCTTAGATCCTCTCTTGCTGCAGCCACCGGAAGGTTGGTGTCAACGTCAACTGTGCGCAGAAGGCTCCACGAAGGTGGTCTGTATGCGAGACGACCAGCCATTTGCGTGCCGCTCACATCACGCCATAGGAGAGACCGTTTGCAGTGGGCCCGACAACATGTCCACTGGACGTCAGATCAATGGAGGCCTGTTCTCTTTACGGATGAGTCCAGGTTTAGTCTAGAAAGTGACAGTAGACGTTATTTGATATGGAGAGAACCTGGGACCCGTTATCATCCATCAAACATCCGTGAAAGAGATGCATACGGAAGAGGCAGTGTCTGTGTTTGGGGAGGCATATCCTTAGGAGGGCGCACATACCTCCATGTCTTTCCAAGGGGAACCGTGAATGCTCAGGTTTATCGAGACAACATCCTTGATGCTTATGTGCGCCCATATGCCGGGGCAATTGGTGATTGCTTCCTGTTACAGGACGATAATGCAAGACCACACAGAGCTCGCATTGTTGATGATTATCTTCAACAGGAAACAATTACTCGCATGGAGTGGCCAGCTCGATCCCCGGACTTGAATCCTATCGAGCACGTTTGGGATGCTCTAGGGAGGCGTGTATCTGCCATCAATCCGCCCCCTCAGACCCTTGCCACGCTTGCAACTGCTTTACAAGAGCAATGGCTCTCACTTCCTATTGAACTGATAGACCGCATAATTGAAAGCATCACACATCGCTGTTTGTGCTGTATTGCTTCTAGAGGCAATCATATTCCATATTAAAGGTACTTTTTCTATTGCAAACCGATACTTCCAATTTGTTTATTTTATACATGTGCTAATTTCTATACTACTATTAATGTCTGATAATTTCTTTTTATGTTGTTTAATACCTTACTATGTGTTGTATATTGTGGGTAAGTTTCATAAAATTCCATGTGTAATTTCTTGAGTTATCGCGATTTTTGTGAATTTTCCTTAATTTATGATAACCAGTGTATTTAGAAGCAGTGGTGAGTTAAAACCCTATAAATCAAATTTACTAAACCAAGAATCGTACATTAAAAAACTACCACTCGAAAATATTTATCCGCTGTCCGGAGCAAGTTAGCATCTCCGTGATTATTCCTCAAAATTACATATGTAAAAAAATATTTAAAAAAAAAAATCTAAAAAGCTATAATCTACTTTGTGCAGCTGAAAATAATCAAAATTTCACTAATGTCACAGCCGGATGATTTTTATGAGAAAATATCCATCACTGAAAACATACACATTGTTAATGAGTGACCATTTGGTACTTAGGTATACTATGTCTCGCTTGCCCCCCCATGTCATATCGTAATTTCCATACGCATCATTTCAAAACCCAGTTTTTAAGTTCAACTTTTGTTTGAACTTACAAGCATCATTTTAAAATTTAATTCTTGCATTTCAAAAAATTCTTTTGAAACCGTTAGTTACAAACCGTTGTCCCAACTATCTGGATGAACAACACCCTCAATAGGACTAAATCTTTCAAGACAATGCAATCCAGATCACCAACTAGTTAAGTTAAGCCGATCATTTCAAAGGGATCTTTAGATGAGATGTTTAAATGAAAACAAATAACAAGGAAAACTAATTCTGATAATCCACGTCATAATGCACAGGTAACATCAGAGAATAACCGTTGTGGAGCTTATAACACCAAAGAATGGTCATTGGAAAGCTCTATCTCCTAAAGAGTTGGTGAACCATAGCAGTAAATGAAAAGGTGCGGTATGAATGACCGGTCAGTAAGGTCTCGGTAACAGCATTACCCAAAAGCTAGTTCGCAATGAAAAAAATAGCACAATACAATATTTGTAATCAAGGTTATAAAGTAAAAAAGTGTTCCATGCTTTCAAAGCATAGAAAAAGGAATTGCAAAAACACATTATGCGAAGGCAATTCCTATTGTTCAGAAGAACATTAACGTTATCACTTGAAAAGAAACCCCCAAAAAATGCCTTTTTCGTAAACTACATAAGTATAATGAAGTACAAGAAAAACGCAATTAAAGAATGTCGTTCTAGAGTGTTAAAATGAAATTATTAATCGAAACTGTTTACAACTTCCTAATTTTTAGTGTGCTGTATATAACATGATATATAAAAGTTTTCCTAGTATTAAAAGCACAACATGAAACAATTACGAATCAGTATTTTATTTTTCAGCAAGACATTGAAAATTTGAAATCAATTATCAGAGAACGCGTGTCACTTTTATAAGAAGAAAATTTGTCTTGAACAAAAACATTTACCTGCAATAATTCTAATCTCATTCGAAGAATTGCTCAAAGACTTATAGTTAGTTGTGATGTATGTACAGATGAATTGATAGTCTCGGCTTCATTTAAGTTACTTTAAAAATAAAATTTGATTTTGAGAAATCTGAAATATGGCAGTTTGAAATTTTTCCTTTTTGCAGCGCGAAACTTATTTTTAAGAATGAAATTGAATCAGAGAAAAAAATTTTTTTAATTAAAAATTAAACCAATTTTGATCTGATTAATCAACCGCATTCAATGAGAAATTTTGTCACAAACCATTAGTAACATATTTGTATCGAATTCGTTATTTAAAAAATGTAATTAACTTTAATTGTAGAAAAAATTGTGATTTTTGATCTGTCTGGTCTCAAAGGCGAAGGGACAATGTCCTCTGCCTTATCTTATAGTTTGACTATACTTTTCTTCAGGGAAATATACAATAATTAAAAAAAACGCAAGACAGTATAAAGTTGTGTTTATATTGTTTTTAAGAATTATAAAAGTAAACAGTTGTGTAAGATGGCGTGATAAAAAAATTCATTGAAAAGGTAAAAGGCTGTTATTGTTTAGAATAAGCATAAAACTTTAAAAAGAAAAAAAAATCCACAAGAGTGACGACTACCGTTTTTTTTCTTTTTTTGCACGAAACACAAATATCATACGTTTCGTCAAAGAAGGTTATCTTTCTCATACTTTAAAAGTGTGTTTGATATTTTTATAATGAATTGAAAATAAAGTTTACTATGCAAGAAATTGTATCAAAACCATACCTAAACTACTATTTCTACATAAAAAATATATTGTTAAACAATAGCTATTTTCTAAGTTGATTTAAAAAATTTGATGGAGTAGTATTTTTGTTTCGATATTAAGGTGTTCGTAGTTAATAATTGTTGAATTCGTCAAACACAAGTTTTAAAAAATAACCAATTTTTTGTTACAAAATATTTAAAAGGAAACCACATTTTAAAAAAATGCATTACCTTTCACTTAAAAGTAATTAAGATGGCTTCCAAAAACATTCCAACTTTAAGATCCGTAACAGTTTTTCGAGGCTGGAATAATTTTGAGTGCGGATTAATATTGAGGAAGGGGAAACACAAGAAAACTACAATTCCAATTCCGTAACCCTTTGAATCTGTTCAGAATTTTATGCATGGGTTGTTATACTTTTGTTCTATTGAGCTTCACTACCTTCATATTGGATTTGGAAACAGGGCATGCATGACGGAGTTTTCACATTCGTTGTACAAGAGAAACTTCTTTTTACTTAAACAAATTTTGAGCGTAGCATAGCGCATTTTCTCGGACACGGGAAACGCTTTTTTTTTTTTGGACAGATGGGAAAGAATCTATAAGTATGCATGGAAGATCTTGTCTCATCGGAAAGTTAATATTATGGAGTATTTAATTGTTTCATTAATCTTTTGCTTACGGCACTTAGCATGATTATGCCATTTTGGTCGACATATTGCACCAGCCGTAAGCAAAAGTTTAATAATTTGTTTAGTTATAAGGATTAACCTATTTAGCTTCTAGATGGTTCGATGAATCTTTTGCCAGAACCGCTGCGGACCTCCACCAGAATTTCCTCTGGCGTCATCTTGCCCCGGGCATAAGTCACCATCTCTTGGGTATCCTCAGACTCCGCTCAACCGATGAATTGGACAAGACGGGTCATTGATGCGCCCCTGCTAGGATGTAGCATTCCTTAGCCAAAATATTAAAGACAAGAGAAACTGTTTTTGCTTCCTTTGTTAATTTTAAATCTGCATATAATGACGTTCGAATATTGAAAATGATTAAAAATTGGCAAATGTCGGAGTTGGAGGACATATGCTGCAATAGATCAAGCTTTTCTTGGGCAGAATTTTTTACGGTATGGATTTTTTAAGGTAATTAAAACTAATGGAAACTGGTCTGTCCAAAGGAGAAGCATTCAGTTACATTTTTTTAATATTTATAAAAATTACTTTCCTTTTTTACTTGAATCCCGTGACAGTCTCAAAACAGCCTTGTATGCAGATGATCTGAGTATGTGGGCAGCAGCTGCTAAGAGGAAACATGTGAGCCTAAAAGATATTCTTAATAGAGCTTTTTACCGCTTAAATTTGTGGTGCGATGACAATGGAATAGTTGCAAATACAGAGAATTTGCAATTCTTTACTATAAACAGAAAAACTTTTAATGGTGATTTAGTTTACAAAGGTTATGAAGTACCACGAATTAATTTTACTACATATCTAGGATGTGTTCTTGGCTCTTGTCCTACCTGGAATTATTATGCAAAGCATGTAGGTTCTAATACGCAAAAACGATTTTCTCTTATAAAAAGACTGGCTGGAAGTAAATGAGGTCTACCGTGCTTACCAACTATAGAATGTTTATACAACCCTTTATTTTATATTTAATGAAATTCTAATCACAGCCATCTAATAATACCATCGTAGACAAATTGGAGACCATCCTAAAGCAGGCTCTTCATTTGATCACAGGAGCAGTACAAACCATACTTGTTCAAGCAATACGTCAGTTAACTAATGTTGATTCGAGTTCCAAAAGTATTCAAGAGAATGCCCTTATTATCCATAATAAGTTAATACAATATTCTGGAAATGCTTTTCGGAGAGATTACAGTAGTATAAACTGTGGAAATTTTAAAACATAAAAGGTTTTCTCCTGGAGGCTCGGGACTTAATGGAAAAGGTAGAATTCCAGCATGAGGGTCTATCGTTTTACCCTCCACAAATCTTCTGGAATTGTTGGAGTTGGTGGCCTATTTATGCGTTAACTCGCCTGTTATTAAAATCGATATGGCTCATTCCAAATTATGATAATCGCTTTATCAACTGTTGAGACTGAAATTTGGATACCCGTGTGGTAGTCCTTTAATGTGTGGTTCTTTATTTGTAAATTCGATTTATAGGATTTTTATTGGCCACTACTTCTAAATAATTGAAAGACTTACGTAATACGCAGATTTGTGTAGAACTTTTTAAAAAGCAGGAAAAATTAATCAAAAATCTGCAAAATTTAGTTTTTAATTCTCTACTGTTTTTTAAAAATATTTTGTCGGATCCGGAACAGTTGGCCTTTCTGCAAATATGATGCAATTTTCGTCATTTTTGCTCGATTCTCTATTGTTCTTTAGTACAAGTTGACGGTTGGATTCTATTAGTAAAATATTCTTTTAATCTTTCTTTGTTCTAAACAATAAAAAAGAATACACTGTCAAAATTAAATTTTGAAGAGAAATAAATGATCCCTAAAGATTATAAGTTGCTCAAAAGTAAAATAAATTTTGAATGTTCTGGTTTCAGTTTCTAAGAAACTTACATCTTTTGGGGATCATTTATTTTTCTTCAAATTTTAATATGAAATGAAGCTGGTTATTTAATTGCGCAACCATTTTCCTTCAAAAATTAAACTAGTTTTCAAAATATAATATGCAAGCACACTTTTTCAATTATGCAATTATAATTTTTAATTTATTTTACACACATACTAAAAAAAAAGATCAGATAAAAGTATTCAAAGCACAAAAGTAATTATGCCCATATGTGTCTATAGGGAAGACATTTAGAAGCTTATGTTAGCATTTTTATTCAATTCAAGATTTTAAACTTTTAAGGAAAGTGAAACTATCAAATATAAACTTAAAATTTTCAGAAATGAAAAAATATAAGAGGGCACCTACCTGCAAACATGATTTAATACTACTAATGCCAAAACAATTCTAGATCCAAATTACTTAAGTTTTGAGAATTCAAACTAGTACTCGGATAGTGAATAAAAATTGATTCGTGAAAGTTCACTGACTTAACAAGCGAAGATTTTCTTCGAAAATGATCCATTACAAATTAGGTCTTCGCAATTGCGATGAAAATTAAGCAAGTCTGAGTAAATGGTGATCATTCATAGTATTTTCACTCAAAGTCATTAAGAAAATCCTCAACTATTCAAGTCACTTTTCGATGGACGAATAAGCAAATCGTTTTTCCTCACTACGACACCAGAAATATTTCCTACGACGATTCTTGAAATTGAAGTTGAGGAGCATTGCCTTTGGCAGATCAACCGAATCTGGTTATGTATCGCTATGTTTTGAAAGTAACTATTTGATGCATAAAGATATTCAATGCATTGTGTGCAACTGTTTGATAGGGTTATCGTAAATACACTCACAATGTCACGAATTATTTTTATCGGGTTTTATTTCTCGTAATAGGAAATGGCTGTGCGATGGATTGCTTCACAAGTTCTGATAATCCACAATAACAATATGCCAAATCAGAAATTCTTCGGTATTCAAAATGTGTTTTGAAGAAGTGTTTAGATTTTTTTAGGTAAGAGTTCATGAACTCAGATTCTGTCTCGAATTCGTACACGGATACAATCAATAAATCTTCGTGATAAATTAGTAGTGGTGATCACTCAACACTTCGAAATAGAACATACATTTCTAAATTTATATACTGATATCCTAAAATATTAATCACCCTTAGGAAACAAAATAATTCGAACAATACGAGAAATTTTTTTATTTTAAAACCATTTACTAATATGTGGTAGTTAAACATGTTACGAAATCTGTTTTCTCATTTGAAGTGTATCCCTCGAATTAGATTTCAAACAATTAGTCTAGAAGAATTTTATTTTTTATAAAACTTAGACAATAAGTTAACTTCTACGCATCGTATAAGACTAGTTCTCGTACAGGCTTCCTGATCCGTATTTGAATTAGATAAAAGAAAACCTCAAATGAAAAGTAAAATTAGAACTAATTAGTGGTATTAAATTACGAATCTCACTTTATAGTAATAGTTAATTAGTACAAATGACTAAAATTAATCGATATGTTTTGTCATTGTACATTAATAACAACTTAGAATCGTTGAACCAATCTCATGGCTTCCGTCGTTTCAAGTCAACTATAATAATTAGAAAATTTAACCAGTTATCTGCAAATACTAATATCAAAATGCATTCATTATTTATAAATTTTAAGTCCTCAGAAATATTTTTTGTAAATAAAATACAGTCATAAGTTGAAAAAATAGCAAAAAATGAAAAATACTTTAGATTAAAAGAGCATAACATATCAAAATTTTCTAATCTGCACTTAAATTTGAAAAAAAAAAAAATGAAGGACAGAAATGATAAAAACGGGCAAACTCATTTATAAAGTTGAAGAGAGGTGGGGAAATCCCAGAGCTTTCAAAGCCTCAGGCTTTTCCATATGATAGAGAGCTATTATTCATAGAACATTATAGATATACTTTCAAGTTGAGATATGACCGTAACCGTGATTTTGACGGTCCTGGTCTTTTGTCCCAATCACATTTGCAACTCAATTCCTGGGGCTACATATGAAAAATCGATATGAAAATGTGCTATGGCAAATATTCTTACAATTGATACAAATGCAAATATTGCTGAAAAGAAAAATACTGAGTTTTCAAGTAACAAATATATAGTCTTCATTTCAGTCATTTATCTCCTTAATAATATTTCCATTTTAAATTTTTATTTAATAAGACAAAGAGTTGTGCTACATTTAAATTCAGGGATTGGAAAAATACCAAAAATAAGTTTTTTCGTTAAAACCAGGTTCTTTTTTTTGGTTTATTCAAAAAAAAGAGGTTAAATAAATAATTAAAAGCCCCAAATTCAAAGCAATTAAACTATTAAACATTTTATAGGTATCTTTAATTATTGATTATAGTATTTTGAATAAAGAATTTAAAAGTACATACCTTTGTTACGCAAATATAACAAAAAAGTATTATTTAAGATTTTAAATAAACTTATTTATTACTTTACGTATGTATACTTTTTTATTATTTTACGTAAATAATATATACTTTACGTTTTTATTATTTTTAGCATGCAAATAAGCATTTAATATCTAAGCGGGGGAAAAAATAAGTTTCACCCTTGATCAGGGCCGGATTAACCTATAGGCACACTAGGCACGTGCCTAGGGCCTACGAAATTCAGGGGCCTACGAAAAACTTGGGAGAAAAAAATTTGTTGACAAAAATAATTTAGCTTTAAAAACAACAAGTGTATTTTGCACAAAATTATGAAGATACAAATAAAAATATAATATTTTTCGGTAATAAATTATTTTGCAGAATCTTATGATCTAATATATTACTTTTTTG
>NC_092215.1:45933682-46012516 GCF_043381705.1 Parasteatoda tepidariorum | reverse complement strand
TAATGTCCATCTGACTGCAAGTAAGTGATCGCGGTCTCTTTCATCTTTCGTATTCCAGGTGTCTTTTTTTTCTTTCTAGAAAACAGCATGGGAGTAAAGCTAACCTCTGGACAAGAGGAATGGTCATTTTCTTAAAGATGAATAGGCTTTCATTGTTGGTGTAACAGATAAGACACCCTATTCAAAATTCTAGAAAGAATGTCTTTCCAGAAACAGCAAAAATGAAAAGGTCACAGGGGGAAGCAAATTCAATAGGATCTAACAACATATATTTCTTTTTATCTGTAACAAGGATTGCTCATTTGCTTCATTTTTAATTTAAAACATTTTTTTTTTTAAAGAAAAAGTATTTAAAGGATTAAAAAATCAAAATACTAGCCTAAAATTTCGGCGCATAAGTGAAAAATTTATTTTTAGAGCGACGCATAAACGAAGGATGTTTATCATTATTTTCCTATCTAATGTACTGGGACCTATAAAAATCGTCGTATAAATGAAAAAGGTGCATAAAAGAGGTGGTGCATAAGTGAGAGATCACTGTAATATAAAAATTACAATTTAAAAATATTGTAGCATCCCCACAATACAAATTTGTTTACCCTAGTAACAAAAAAGTCAAATTGAAAAATATAAAATTTAGGTATATTTCAAACTGAAACCACTTCCTTCCAATTTATTGTAGCTAACGCTATGTATCGTTAAAAAGTAAAAATTGAGATACTCCTTCAATAATTACATGAATGAACTAATTTTGAAAACATTGAATTAGTGAGGGTCCATTTTATTTTAAAGGTTCGTTTTATTTATTTATTTTTTAAATGGACTGTTTAAAAGAAACTGATTTTAACCGTGGGTGAAACTACATTGGTTTAAACCAACAACGCTGCTTAAATCAATTTTTAAAATATATGCCCTAATAAAATTCATTGTTTCTACGTTATTTTAAATTGGTTAGTAGGAATATTACAAATCTAAATTTAATTTCTCGTATATTTATTTTAAAAAAATTTCAGGTAATTTATAGAGACATGGATTATGATTGCTAATGCACATTTTAAAATTTCAGGTAATTTATAGAGACATGGATTATGATTGCTAATGCACATTTTAAAATTTCAGGTTATTTATAGAGACATGGATTATGATTGCTAATGCACATTTTAGGACTTAGCAGTCAAAGAAAACGTAAATTGTAACAGGTTACTACTAACAAAATTGTAGATTCATTTAAACCTTACGATCGAAAACAAAAAAATGCAAAAAATAATTAAACCTGTTATATACACTTGAGGCATGCGAAATAGAAGTTCAAAAATTTCATTTTTTGATGTTGTAAAGATCAGAAAACAAAATAGACACAGAATATAGGTTTGAGATGATGAGACTTTTTTTTTCCACCAGAAAAAAAAACTCCCAAAAACTATATATTAATTTCTAACTATTAAAAAAAAAAACATCGAATACAAATTACAACTCTTAAAAACTGTGAATATAAGACAAAAAGAAAAATATTCACAAACAGAATAATCAAAACATTCATTTTGCATTTAGAAAAACAGCAAACTACTTTTTTTTTTATCAATCTGTCATATTTCGTAGAAATCTTTTTTAGTTAATTACGTTGGATAATTTCAAGCAATAACGTATAATCTGTGCTGCACTTTCATTTACTTCACTATCTAATTTGACATAATAATTCCGCTTGACAGAATGTAGAAAAAAATCGAAACATTAGCAGCACCGTGACGAGCGATGTCAAAACCAGATTATCTTCTCACCAAGTTTGTTTCACTGAGTCCCCCCCCCCTTTCTTTTAATAGCTATTTAACTTCTTAAACCGAACATTCAGTTAATTTGTTCCCACAGAACGTTACTTTTCTCAAAAAAATAAATATATTCATAAAAATAGATATAAACTAGATGATTTATTACTTCTAATAATTCCCACGTTCCATCAGAACTCGCAGTTAAAATACCAAAAGTTTAATTTTGTAGAAATCAAAGATTTTTTTTTTTTTTTTAATCTTTAAATTTAACGTACTGTTATTGTATCAAATGATATTAAGGGAAATAATGATTTAATAGGAGATTTTCAGTAGCGAGTCTTTCAGTTGAAGAGTTTTTCAGCAAGTGCGATGCATTTTAAAATAAATATTAAAATTTAAAAGTATTTTTTTCTTAGTATTTTTAGTCTCCAAAAGAAAAAGGTCAAAGTATATAAACAAAAGCGATTTTTCTACCGTTTAAATCAACCTGTATTCAAGCAGGGTAAATTACAAAACTCGCAATGTGTAATTTTTTTTTTAAAACGGAAAATAATTTAGTTAATTTAGCCTTAAAATGGAATAGGGTCAAAAATGTAAAACAAAAGCAGAAACGATATACTACATACTTGAGAACAAGTTATTATATATTGCGCAACTAAAAGAGTTGCCAAGATTGTGTCGCTAAAAGACTTAGTCCAAAACCTACAAGATATTAAAAGCCTTACTTTCTCTGTTGATATCTTTTGTTATTAAACAGATAACAACAAATTCTTGATTCTGTCAAACAAAACGTGTTCTACAATAGCAACAAGAGGGTGTGTACAGTAAACCCTTGAGGGAAAAAAAATCAAGGCGTAGGCGATTTTTTATTTTATTTATTCGAAACGTTGGGGTGGGGCTATCCGTTTTTTCGCTTATCTTAGAAGTAGTGAATTTTTTAAAGCAATATTCATAATTTGTTTGAGCATTGATTCATTATTGCATTTGTCAGAAATCGCAAAATCTGATAAGTAATTTTAGTAATTTCTCACCAATAGTTGAATTTAATTTCTGTTTTCCCGTGCCCTTTCTACCTATGTTATTAAAATGCTAGCTCAGATTAAAATTTAAATAGAAAAAATGAAGTCAGAATCATTTTTGAAAAGGGAACTACACATGCAAAAAATAAAATAACTAATAAATTAGAACGTGAAAATACATGACAAACATTTTAACGATAAAATACTTATTGATCTTCGCAAAGAACAATATTTTTCAGACTTTTGAAAATTATTAATACTTTTAAAACTAAGAAAAATAAATATATATAAATAATTAAAAAACATAACTGTATGGGGTAGGCGAAAATTTTTTATAACTAACATTTTGATTTTATTCATTGTGCGTCCACGCTGAAAAAGAAATTTCATTGTAAAAACAAAACGACCATTTGCCTGATTTTGTAATTTTATCTGTACTTTTTTTTCACGTTGTTTTTAACTTCATTCATATGCTGCTAAGTTTTAACCCTTCGCTTGGAAACAAGATAACATAAATGCATATTAAAAGAAGTTTAAAAGCAACCTACATTCCACGTTTAAAAAAATTTATAAAACCTACGCGATATGAATTATGAAATAAAAGTATCTATATATTAAACATAAAGTGAATGAGAATGAACTTGAAGGCAAATTGAATAAACAGCTTTGGAAAAACGGTTGCTACACTTTTACATTTTAGTCACGGAAATGAAAGAAAATTCCAATTCGTTGCATAAAAGTTTACGTTTTATTTAGGGAAAAAATTATAGCCGCCGTTCTACGAAAAAAAAAAAAACTTCAAATTCTCCCTTTACTTTATTTTTGGAAATAGTAAAACTGAATTAGCTAGTTAGAATAACTTACCCTAAAAGTCAAGAGATAATTGAAGATTTATACTCAGTTACTAAAATCCGTTATTTTTCGGTTTCTTTTTCATATTATTAAAAAAAAAAATACCAAATCAAACAATAATGCATTGTTACATGCATGCGAAGTAACAAATTATATGTGAGATAACTTGTTTAGAAATCATTTTTCAACACGCAAAGAAACGAAAAAGGTTTTTCATGATATTATATTTTTTAAGGGGCCGTTCAAAAAGTACGTACACAAAAATGGAGAAATTTTAAACCCCTCCCCCCCCTTCGTACATTACCGTACATAAGGTCTTACTCCCCCCCCTTAGAGTACGTACATTTTATTAGTCTACCCCCCTTTTTCATAAAAATTAAAATAATTATGTTTTAAATAAAATTAAATATTTACTTAAGAAGTGTGTAGGATAAAGTCAAATTTAAATTTGGTGTATGTTTATAAAGTACGTACTTTGTATAATACCTCCCCCCCTCCCCATCGTACAAAACCGTACATAATAGCAAATCCCCTCCCCCCCCTTCGGGATGTACGTACTTTTTGAACGGCCCCTAACTCCGACCTGACCTGATGACGCACGGAGATACGTTTTGTTCAAAACTCTAAAAAAAAGATATGTATAAATATATATACAATGTTACAAAAGTGTCTATCAAATGAAAAAAAAAATGATTTTGTTTATAGTTATGAGACACCCGAAAGGAAAAGTGCGAAATCTGTCATTTTAATTGTCTTTTACTACTTAAATTAAAATTTTTAAGAGTAAATCATGAATTTCATAAGAGAAATATGAAAATAAATTTTGCTGAAGGAAACAAATTTTTGTTATTATTTTTGAACTGAGTGTGTCGATTTTAAATATAATCACGAAATTCAAAAGTTCCCGAGTTTAAAAGAATTCCATTCAACAGAATTTTGATGTCATTTTAAAAATTAAAAATAGCTTGTTTATCTTTAAAATCTAAAGTTAAGCAATATTGAGTCAGTTTTGCTAAAATTTACTTACAAATTGTTACGAAGAAAACACTTCAAAATTTTAAAATATGCGATTGCTTGAACAATGCTTTTTAATGCTTTAAAACTAATCATTCGTCGTTAAAAACAGTTTTAATATTTTCAATTTGATTGCTTAAAATTCATCCTAAAAAATTTTAATCCTTCGGTAAATAAAAAATATTTTATGTTGAAATGGTTTTATTACCATATGAAATGTTTTTTTTTTCAGCTTTGCTAAATTAAACCAATGATACTTTCTTTTATATTGAGCATATTGCGGAATGAAGATAATTAAAAAATAAATATCTGTACACAAATTTTTTAAATAAAATAAGAAATCTATATTTTTATAAAATATGATGACAGGAAACAGACATGGGAAAAAGTAAACAATAAAAAGGTTTAAAAACTAGTTCAAATTCGAATTTATTGAGAAATATAAGTTTTTTTTAAAAAAAAATTATCATTAAGCCGGTTTAGAGAAAACAAAATCCTCTAATACAATTATATCATAACAAAACAAGGAAAACATTTAAAAAATACTTATTGACCTTTGTAAATAAAATTATTTTTCAAACTTTTGAAAGGCATTAATACTTTTTTAAACTAAAAAATAAAAATATAATAATTATTACTAAAAAAATGCACGGCATAGGGGGAACTAAATCTTTCCAAGATTAAGTTATATTTAAATAAATGTTCTATAAGAAATGGCATTTAATGATAAACTGCAGTGAATATGTAGCGCTGCTATCTCAACTAATTATTGTTTCAATTGAATGAAAAATGGAGTTACCGTTCTTACATTATCTCTTAATTTGTAATGGGAGAAAGAGTCAGCTGACAGGATAATTCTTAATGATACTTTTATCCGAGAACAAAAAAATAACGATTTTTATTTCGATCTAAAAAGAGCGGTTAGAAGAAAAATAGTATCGATTTGCACTAAATTTAGCTACAAGAGGGTAAAGAGGAAACATAAGGAGAAAAATGCTTTCTCTAGAAAAAAAAATTCTTTTAAAAATTGCTTTCAAATGTTTGAATATAGGAAAATTCATCATTAATATTTATTTCACGTACCTGAGTGATTGCCCAATTTTGGTTTTCTTAATTTGTAGTGTCAGATTTGAACTATCTATATTATAATGCCTGTCCAGGCTCAGTCTTTTTTTTTTATTGGTACCAAATTGTGCTCATTATACTAAATTGTTACTCGCACCGATTTCGAAAAATCTTAGTAAATGCGATCAATTTTTAAAAATCTACTCCGAAATAATAAATGTCGTAAAGTAAGGCCATTTTGTTCAATTGAGTCCGAAAGGAGTCCAAACTATAAACTTAAGAATTTAAATCTCTTTTTTATTTAAGGGGCAATAGAAGAAAACTAGGCATTAATATTTTCTATAACAAATATTTAATTTGAACCAGGAGGATTATCCGATTTGGGTCTTTTTGTCAATTGAGGTCTCTTATATTTGTACCGTAATGATTTAGAACGATATTAGTTATTGTGATTAATTTGAAAAACGCTTAAAAAATAATACGAGTCTTTCCCGTGGTTAGATAAAACTCATAAAATGTGCACTGTATTCAAACAAAAAACTCATAGCATGAATAACTTTTAGCTTAATGATATGATTTTTACGTAATGATATGCAATTTTTAGGGTTAAGAGCCGACGTAAAATAATGTTAATCGCTTTAAGTAATCAGACACAAAAATGACTATTTTTTTAATGGACATATCAACACACCCTCTTGGATTAATCTTAGATGGACTCATAACAAAAATTTTGTAACGAAATTTTTTTTAAAAGAAAATAAGTTTAAAATATGTCAATTTTAATTTTTGAGCAAATTAATTCTCTGAAATTTCTATTTGCAAAGTGGTTAAAATTTACCTAAACATGTTCGTCCACTGAAACAAAATCTTAATGTTAATGTCCATACATTCTAATGCTGATTTTTTGCCCAAATTAACTCAAATGTCGCATTATATGTTCCTTCAAAAAGCTCAAAATTTGTAATTAAAATTTTCTACAATTTCGAGTTGACATTTTCTCCAAACTTCAAAAATATACTCTCAAAATATTTTGAAAAGAAAAAAAATGATCCAACTCATTTGACGCTATATTTGTGAGTATATTATTTTTGATAAAAAAAAACAAACTTTTTTTTTGCAATTAAATGTCAAATAAAGAAATTCCAGAAGTCATTCCCAAAGATAAAAATACGTCATTTCGCCATTGGCAAGTACGTGTCCTTCAATTAAACCACAAGCATGTTTACATTAGAAACAGCTGATTTTTAGAAACCATTATTACAGAAATAAATGAAATTCAAGTCAACTTGTTATTAACGAACAACTTTTTCTACCGTAATTTTGAAATAACAAGGCATGGAATGTTTGTTTGGTATGTCGACAGCTTTTAATTTTGTATATTTTTATAAACATATCTTAATGATTAACAAATACTTATCTGAAGTATGGTGATAACACTTTGTCAACAAATACTTTTGCATTCCATCAGAGAATAAAATCTTGATTAGATTCACTTTTACGTACACGAAGGTAAATATTGTTAAAGGCTGGCATTTACGTCTATTGCAAATAGAAACCTCCATATAAGCAAAACCAAGTAGATACATTTATTTCTGCGCTAAGTGATAGTAAACTAGGAATTTTTTTTTCTTCTTTTTTAACGGGAATTTTTAACGTTTAGTTTTTATAAACAAAGTTCATAATAACTTGAAAAACTTCTCGAATTATTATTTAACAGAAATTCAAACAACTGGTATTAAATTTATTTATTAAAGATAAACTGTATAACTAGATAAAGTTTTTTTTTTTTTAAATTTTTGTATTTTATACAATATTTCCTTCTGAAGAATTAAGATAAACAGTAGTCAAAATAAAATGATTCTATGTAAAAATCGGGAATACTAGATACAGCTGCAAATATGAGGCACATATTTTTCAGATATACTAGCTCTTTTGTTTAAAGAAGAAGAAAAAAGAAGCTGAGATAAATGTTGTATTTATAGAACTTCCGCGCTGTTCAATTAGTATAAATGGAGGATCTTTGTGAATTAAAACCTTTTTGACTGTCAATTTTACACAAAAATTATGCCAGTTCTCCGGCTATTATTTTGAAATTGCATATGAAGTTCAGTAAAACCTTCTAAATATTGATTTCATGCCCAAACAATGACGAGTTAACTAGACATTGCAATTCCAATGAGTAGTAACTCGTCATCGACCAACTATGTTTGGGCATAAAAAGACGAGTAACTCGTCATCGATTAAAAACGTTTGGGCATGAAAAGACGAGTAACTCGTCACCGGTTAGCAATGTGTTAGAACTTTTAAACTTTCAACTGCAAAGATAAAAAATCGAAATAGAGTTTCCTTAATCAGCGACATAAAATTAACACCAACTAAGAAAAAAAAGCACACGTTAAAGCAAAAACGCATGTCACCATTAATGGAAAACAATTTTCTGCGTAAACCAAAGTAGTTCAATTTTTAGTTGAATTTAATTTTTTCTTCTTTTTTAAATAAAAACTTGATTGTAATTATTAGAGTTCTTAACTTCAAAATAGTTCTTATTAAAATTCGATTTTTGAAAATAGAAATGATATCTGTTATTTAAGTTATATTTGAAAGAATAAAATATTTTCAAAATATTTTTTTACATGTAAGAATAAGGTTCAAATGATTTCGAATATTATATGAAAATGCGCATTTTTTAGCACTTAATATTAATTTCAATTACTGCTAGTAGTCATTAAAACTATTAATATAGTAACACTTCGTTAACAACTGTTAAAATGGGAAATTCAAATAAAATACTTCGTTATTGATTAATTTCAGAGGATTTATAACCCATTATTGGTTAGATTAGGATTATTTATAGCCAAATTTTCGCCACGAATCAAAAAAAAAAAAATTTATTTAGCCGCTGTAGTAAGTGTGAAAACTACTGTATCGAAATTAAAAAGTAATTTCTTATTTTAAATTGGAGACTATAAACTTATCAACAATAAATTCAATAAGCTATCATTTTCGCTTAACATTGAAATAATTGCTATTTTTAGATTTCAAGTAAGCTACTTCATTATTCTCTTATTTCATAAAATCAAACTTTCACTGCGAGGAGAAAAAAATATCTACTTTAGCCGCTTAAAGATAAATTTAAAAAAGTAAATCACTTAACATTGAAACAACACCACTTTCATTTAACATTAAAACGAGCGCTATTTTTAGAAGATATCTCTTAAAATCCCAGGCACAGCTCCCCTCATAAGCGGGACTTACTGAGCATGCGCAAATCGATACAACCCCTCATGTTCGGCCTAGAGAAGGTCGTTTGCAAGCAGCCATGACTTGAGGGAATAAATTTATAAATATTAGAAATATCATACAGCCGCAGAGTTCAATTCTAAACTCATTATTTAAAAAAACTAAATCGTAAAATAACTGTAGCTAATAACAGAATCTTTAAGATATAATTAAACGATCTGAAAATGGAAAGAGATTTAGAATATTTTACACATAATTACTCATCGTAGTTGTAAATGAAGATAATGTATCATAAATATGATAAATATTACTTACTAAACAAATCATTTTTACAAAATAGCTATTTTTAAGCGTAAAGCGCATAGACTGGGCTGAAAATGTGATTTACTATCAATGAAAGCTGTACAAATTGTGTAATTTTTATAAAGACATTCAAAATAAATTTCGAAAAATTAAATTAATATGAAAATGTATCAAACTTTTGCTCGTGTTTCAAATACTATAAAAACCTCTTTCGTAAAACCAATAATTCTTGATAACTCATAATTATTATTTTTGTTTTTGTATAACTCAATGTTGAAATGAGTATATGTCGTAGGCTAATTGTACAAACCAGCTTTGTAAGCAGCCGTCGTCATAAGTGTACAGTATTTTATAATCAGCGTGACATTCTCAAGGTTTATTGAAAAATATACCATTCTTTGTTCAATTAACCCGATTTATTTCAGGCAGTTTAATATTCCCAAAGAAAATAAAACTGATTGCAAATAATTTTATAAAAGGATTATTGCAATAACCCTAATCAAATTCTGTTTGAGAGATTCTTCGTACATTTCCTAATTAGCATAAATGCATATAGGCTGATTGTAATAAGCCTAAAAATATCAGGCAAATTGGAAAATAATTTAACCAAACAGCCTAAAACATTTCAAAATGTCGACGACTTTTGTAAAGAGATTTTTCAATAAGCTTACGATTTATTACACTTTGTGATAATTTATAGTCAGAATCTGTCAAGATTTGTCCGTTATTCTCGTAAGTTTAAATGAGGACGATTCTGCCATTCCTTAAGTGAAGATACGTTTTTGAATTGAGAAATATTTATGAAATGAAAATTTAAATGAATGGAAAATGAAAATTTAAAGAATTATTTAACCTACTTGGGACATTGCAATGAAATTAGATACTTCGTCTAATTGGAGATTTTGGCATTTAACTGTTCCTTAATATATATTATTTATAGGTAGGTACTTTAAAAGTTTCCAAAATCTCTACTCGATAATAGCACAACCACAGAAAGATCTTATTGCCCATTTGAGAATTGTGAAATTGAATTTAGCTCAAATTGTTTCTTAAATAATTTGAAAATGTGGTTTATTAAATTGCCTTAAGTCTCATTTATTTAACATCTTACATCCAACCTCTGTTAATTACGATAGAATTATAAAATATATCAAATTACATTATCATATTCCGATTATTTTGGTAATAATTATAAAAACAATGCACAAAAGTATTCATGCCACTTATAACAATTATGGGATTCAAATTACTTAGGAATCGGCAGGGCTGAAAAAACTTTCGGAATTCTGAAAAAGGATTTTTGAATATAAAAATATATTGAAGTAGGAACTAAAATAATACTTTTACAATACCTGAAACATTTATACATATTTGAGATTTAAAAAAATACATACTTTTAGAAATTTAATACTTCTTAAATATTTCAATTTTAAGAAATAGAACTCACATACAAATTTTTTCTTATCATTGACTTCTGTAGAAAAACTTCAGAATTCTAATGTGTAAGCATTGGGAAATTTTTGAGCACATATTTTCTATGTAAAATATGAGGTAAACAGTTTTCAAGTTTTACCAAAGTTGACATTTATTACAGTAGAATTATATGATTATTATATAGGTATTATATTATTACAAAAAAGTGTCTTGAAAGAGTACAAGAAAAATCACATGATTCTGGAAATACGTCATTCATAGAATCAATTTAAAAAATCGCAATTCAAAAATGTAAGTAAAAAATTAGAAAACGATCCCAAAAACCCGCCTTTTATAGAATCGCTTAAAAATCGTTTTCACACTGAATTCTAATTATCGTATGAAAACTTAAACCACGTGAAGATGTTTTTGGACTTTACTTTAAATTCGATTTTTAAGTAACCTCAAGATAAGATAAGACCTTAGATAGTAAGATAGTAACTTTAAATTCTATTTTCAAGATGCCGACGGACATAGAATTTTGAAAATCACTCAGGTTGCATCACTCAGGCTGCTTTCTACAAAATCAGATCTAGTGCAAAGAAATTTTATGGATAGTTCTTAAAATTTAAAAGTACAATGTTCCCGAATTATGAAAATAGCGCAAAATTTAATTTTTGAAATTAATCTTTTGCTAAAAGCTAGCGAATCATTTAATGGTGGTATGAGTGTCAAATTAATATGTAGAACACTACACCTCCAATAAATGTTATGGAACACAGAGCCGCTTCCTCACATGAAAAATTGCGAATTACAAAAGCGTGATTCTTAACAAGTACGATTAAAAATTAAAATAAACCAGAATGTATAACAAGTTAATATAAGAAAATTTTAGAAATATAAAACAGGAAAAGCGTTCCGAATGATAAAATTATCCATCGCAAATTTTGTTTTCAAACACATCAAAAATTTAAATGTGGCTTACCATAAGTTAGAAAATTACGTTATGTCACTAAAATTAAGTAAACATCAGACAAGTGAATCGATTAATAAGAAAATAAAACGATGTTTAAAAAAAAAACAATTTATCAAAAGTTCTAAGATTAAAATTTATATAAATTCAAATTCTTTCTAAATTTGAGAACATTCTACTCAATAATTTATTGTAAAATATTATACTCTAACTTCTTAGAGAATACACTAGAAAATGCTTGCATTAAGTATTTAATTTCGGTTAATCGGTAATATTTCATCTAAACTATTTGATACCTTGTCCCGCAAAAATTTCCAAATCGACCCAATGAAATAAATAAAAACGTATATTATATTTGGTATCATGGTATTAATACATACATTTTGTTTCAGTTGATATTAACATTCACAAACTGAGCCGTCTTTAGTTTTTCTAAACGCAAATGGACTAAGAATCATCTTGAATTGCCTTTTTATAGAGTTAAGTATTATAGAACAAGTAATTAATAAGTCTATTAAATATCTCCAAAATTGTCCCACTTACTTATTCTCAGGCCCAATCCGCATCAATATACCAAATAAGAGAACATTAACTCAGTTAATCATGAGCGTTGCAGGTGTTCAATTTTTTAGGGGGACAAAATTAAAACACAGTCATAAAAGTTCCCCAAATTTCCCTTATACCAAATTTTTTTTCTTCGAAATCTGCTAAACATCTGCGAAAAGATTAATATCTTTTTTGATTACACCTTTCATGAGTTTAAGAATCGATAATAATTAATGAAAATTGCATTTGTGAAGTGCCTAAATGATGAGATTTGTCTGAAATATGTCTTTAACCCTTTCGGCCCCACCGGGACATACATGTCCCACAGATATTTCCGAAAAACCTTATAAGCTAAATAAGCTTAAATTTTATATGAACGCATGTCTCACTGGTTTTCAGTGGCAATATTAATATTTTTGTTTAATAGTTTAGTTTAACTGGCAGAATTTTGTTATTTTTACTTTATTTGATTTCTTTAAAGTCGTAATTTATCTTTTTATTGGATTAAAACTGGTCTCTAGAGGGTTAAGAAATTTTGAATTATTGAGGAGGACATAAACCCCTCCCCACCACCAACTACACCCATGCTTAATCTTTCCAAGTCCCACAGGCTCAAAAATTGTCCCACTTACTTTTGACAATATAACCCACAGTAAAATTTTGATTGTTTTCATCTCTTAATCCAGTGTTTCCCAAAGTGTGGTACGCGTACCCCCAGGGGTACGGGAGCAGTTTAGTGGGGGTACGCGTTCTTATGCGAAATATCTTGCAACAAACGAAAAGTTCAAAATTTTTTATTTCAAAACAAAGCTAGCCATTTAAATTTACGATTACGTATTTTTCTATTGGCTATTTTTTGCAGAGTTAACAGTTAATAATTAGTGGTGTCAACAGCCAGTTGTGATTTTTAACTTTTGTGTAAATTTTTTATAGTAAAAAATACATTCATTTTTTTATTAGTGATACACAGCTTTACGAAAAATTTAGAAAGGGTACACAAAAGTCATAAGTTTGGGAAACATTGTCTCAATCAATCTTTTTTCTTAAATTTTAAAAGTATATTAAATTGTCCCCGTTGTTGATGATTTTAAATAAAAGTTCGTCCTGAATTTAATATTAAAGCGCAAGCACTTGCGTTTATATTTATTGACATTTGGCAGAGCAGCTTTTTGTTACAATTTAAACTATATTTCGATATATATATATTATTTCCATAACCATTTATACATTATCGGTAAAAAAAAAAAAATTATACATTATCGGTACATTTAATACAAAATATACCAAGTAAATTAAACAGCCTTCATTATTAGTTTCAAAAGAAAAATGCTATCACATACGAATGTATCAAGAACTTGCAACACTTTAGCCTAGTTAAAAAAAAAAAAGTTCAACATAAACAAAACAAGATCCCGCTATAGTAAAAGGTCAAAGCAAATAGATTTTTTTTCCCTTACCTGACCTCGTCTTTAACTCTTCCGGTATAAAATAGCCCTAAAACAATGATGATCTACTCGTCTAATCGGTATTCAATTGTGAATTAGTCACAATCCTCAAGAAGTTAGAAGATATAAGTCACACACCATTTAATAGTAAGGAAGTGCAATGTCTATTTTTATTTGCAAACAACAAGCTGTTACTGATTCTCAAAAAATAAAGAACACCGGCACTCTTACGTTTTCATCAGTCGATCTCTTTAAACCATATGGAAGACCGCTGTTACAGAGTTCTGCAGTGTTTTGACTAAGGGTTGCCAAAAGAGTAAATTTATGACGTGAATCGCTTTTGTCGCCAAACGATTCTTTCGCCAGGCTCTTTTCGGTTCTAAAATTCGAACGGCAAATTGTTTAATTGGGCTTCGTGGATTTATGTTTCTTTATTATTAAAAAAAAGAATTTCATCAAAAAATTTAAACATTTCTTTGTACAATTGTATCACAAAGAAAAACTTTTCAATTAAAGAAACTAAATTTAAACACTTTTTTGAATCATTTTTACAATTTGTCTGGACAATATTGTCTTGAGTAAGTTCCATTAAAAAATTACTCAGAATTCCATTCAGTTTTGCAAATCGTTTGATTTTAATGATAAATCATGTTTGTCTAATATATTTAAACAGTTAGCAAAATGTTTCTGTAAAGAATTGGTGGAAAAGTATATATCAAATCACATAAATGAGAATCTGTTGATCTTTTACGAAAGAATTAAACGAAAAATTCTTTTAAAATGGAGTTTTTTAAAATGGAGTTATCAGTCGAAAAAAATTTTATTGGCTTCTGTTTCCTTTATTTTGTTTTTTAATTATTTGATTTCAAAATTCATGTATGGTTAATATGTATGGTCAGATAACAAATTTTTGTTAGATCAATTTACAAATTCAGTTGTTCTTCTATTTCGAAAATTGCTCTAACTGGAAAAAATATTAAAATTTATATTAAGTAGTTCATATGTTTATTAAATTTACAAAATAAATAGGGGCGGGATGCCCGCCGTTTGATAAATTTCTTAAATTTAATTTTTTGTGATTGTCATCTAAAACCAAACGTTACGAAACTGATCTTATTGAAAAACATAATTAATTCAAATTGTTATAATTTAAATAATTTTTCACATTTTTTTTTCAAAACCGATATCAATATCAATTCAACGCTCATTAAATAAAAGCGTAATGAATTCATTTATAGGAAAAACATGTGAGAGGTTTAATTCTTTTTTACAAACAATACTTTTCTATATTTTTTTAACACAATAAAATTTGCAAGTTGGCATTATTTGATGTCTTATAATGTTCGTAATCTATTTACATTATTATTAACTTAAATTGCAAACCAGCTTTTTTTTCACGATTTTTAAAACTATAAAAACTGGATCAAACCTTCCAACTTGACCCACTATTAAAGACGTTTGATCAGCAAAAATTAAGATAGTTATTAAAACCTATACAGTTTGTCAAAAATCTTGATTTGGAATACCAAAATTTATGTACTTCCCTTAAAAGTTGTTTTGCAAAAATATTTCAATAATGCATAGAAATAGAAAGTTACTGACTTTTAGTATATTCATCTAAGGGTACAAGGAATTAAACTTTTATTTTAACCCGTTACCTGCTTTTGACGTAATATTACGGTATTTTACGCACCTCGTCTTTGACGCATTATTTTGTGGCCCAGTCTCCATCAACTAACTAATATTGTCTGCATATTACCAAAGAAAGATAGAAAAGCAAATAGCATTAAAACAGATATGGGCCCAAAGAATTTTTTTTTGCAATAATTTTGTCTGAATGTAAAATAAGGTACCTGACGAAAATTAACAAATCTGAGCTAAAATTGCTATATGACTCTAGTTTGATTCATTTAACCATACTGTTTGAACTCAATCCTCAAACTCATTATTTTGTTTTATTCTTGGCTTTCTTAGAGTAGTAATGTTTTCATTATTTTTTTTCTCTTGTTGTCAATTTTGCTCCTTATCTTTCTAAAACCTTGTTTCAGAACTAACTTGCCTGAAGAGTCCTGGTGGCTCAGGGGATAGAGCGTTCCAGCTATACTTGATCCAGGAGCTCCCTTGTCTTCCGGATTGGGTTCCAAATTACAAGGATACGGAGTTAAACATTAGTAATCATAAACCCGAAGTTGGGTAAGCCATTCTATGACTCTTATAAAATAAAATAAAACTTCCCTAATCAGCCGTTTTACGAAAATATATCAAAAATATATCAAAACCATGTAAAAAAAATGGCTTTTAATGCATTTATCTAAGAATAGAAGGAACTTTTTTTCTATATTTTAATGCAAAGGAGGAAAGTACTCTAAATTATGTCCCAAGTGATATTTCCTTACTGGCAAATCGCTGATAGACAGAAACAAATTCTGCTACAATCTGATTATCATCAGCATTTGAAAAAGTCGGGTATCTCCTACTACGTTTGGCAACAACAGAAACGAAAATGGCCCTTTTGTATGCTACTAAATCAGAAAAATTATATTTAGTATTACATTTACTTATTTGATTTAAGTTCAACGGGAACTTCAACTGAAAATAACAGTTTTAATACAAAAACAAATTTGTGCTCATCAAAAAAAAATTAGTTTGCTCTCAAAGTATACTTATTGTAAATAATAAGAATCATTAGAAAACAGTATTTTTTTTTCATAATTCGTATTTCATTTATAAGCATATATTTTAAGCTTAAATTTCGTGGTCTTAAAATAAGCAAAAATAATTTTCAATGATAATTATTTTTCTTTCAGTTTTTTGAAATTCTTTATTAGCGTTCGTAGTAAAAGGTTCACATTATTTTGATTATATCGCATTACCAAAAAATGTGACATTACTACAGTAATAGAACAGAATAGTGATAGTAACAGAATAGTAATAGAACTTGTTAATAACTTAATGTATGGAATTAATAATGGTAATAGAACTTAATATAATTAAAATGTCTATGTAAATATAATTAAAATGTCTATGTAAATATAATTAAAATGTCTTTTATAATACCTGCTCACCTCTAGATTATAATCCTTGTTATTAAACTTTATATTATAATAGCATTATTTATGAAAAAAATAGTTGTTAAGCCACTTTTCTCGAAATCAAACATGAAGAGCATACATTGTTTTTTTCAATTGCAAGGCAGTATATTGTTTTGAAGTATTGTTATTTGCATGTTTTTGTTGAAAAATTTAAAAAAATTGTTTAATTGGAATTTATCTAATTGAAATTAGAGAAATTAAAAGCCGAAAAACAAATAATTTATCCAAGAACATTTAAAATGCGAATTTCAGTAATCCGAGTCAAAAATAAATATTTCATCAACTATGTATTAAAACTAATTTAACCTGCATAGCTAAATTAAAAGTGAAATATTTTCTAATAAAAAGAATTATGCTACCTCTATTGTTGATGTCAAAAAATGATCAGCGAAAGTTATTTTCATCCAGCCTTTTATTCTTTACATTTTTCTTCTGCTTTCTAAGCTTTTCAAAATACGATAAAAACAATCAGATAAACAATCTCCCTCTTTTGAGACTTGAAAAAGAGCCATATAATGGAAGAACAATTTTTACGACGAGGTAAAGAGAGGCCTTTTTCATCTGATAGAAGATAAAATGATTGAAAGCAGATATTATTCTGGCGCCTTCTGTTTTGTGAAACTATAAATTTTCTAGTTGAATAATTTTTTAAATTTCGGAGTTGAGGTCATTAAATTAAAAAAAAACTTTACCAAAATTATATCAACTCATTAAACATTTCTAATTGTTTCCCGTCCTCTAAAAGCAGTTTCTAAGTTGCTTAAATTATTAATGCATATTTTTTTCAATTTTAGAAATATAATTAACTCGACGGCAAGAACCCATCATAGGTTAGAGTCTCTTAGTTGTCGGACTAACCGTAGAAGTTTTTGCGGTTTTCCTTCCCATGAAACGAAAATGCGGGTTAGCTCCATCAAAAAGTCCTTCATGAAGGCTAAGTTAGTCTAAATGCTTGATACGGGAGTTCCCTAGCATTCTGGATCGGGTTCCAAATTACAAGGCTACGGAGTTTAACATCGATGGCCGCTAACTAAAAAAAAAAAAAAGAAAGAAAAAAAAAGAATCTGATTTTTAACGCCGGTTAAAGAGTAAAATACATGCCTTCCAAAAAATATTAAATATAAGTCAATTATTAACTACTATTATATTGCAATTAATATTGATCAAGAAAACAATCGAATACGTTCATTTCGTTAAAATTGCCACCAATGATATGTTCAAACACATTATCGTGGTAATTATTAATAATGATATGTATCAAATAAGATAATAATCAGTAATAATATTGCCGTAAATTTCAAGTTTAAGAAATATATAAAATTTCTGTCTTAATTTTAAATTACTCATTAATTTTTTAAAAATTATGATTACGAAAAAATAATTTTCTTAATAGGTAATGAGAATATTGTCCGATGAAAATCTTTTAAACTCGAAAAGTATCTCGATGTATTGTAAATATTGAGATTTTCTTACAATAAAGCAAATATTAATATTTGAATGTCACCTTGAATTAGTCTTAAGTAGTTACATTTGTTAAACTGAAAAAAAAAATATTACGATGAAACGTAAAATAATGACATATCAATATTGGTAAAATACCAATACTTTCTGTATCTCGACTTTGAAATTCCAATATTGTTCTGTACTAATTGTAAGTATTTAAATTGTAAAATAGGACACTTAAAAAATATCACTATGTATGGTATAATATTATGCATTGTAAAATATCATACATTGTAAAGTATTGAAATTTTCTGGCGATATATTATGATATTAAAGACATTAAAATTCCAAAATTCCCCAGTACTAGTCTAAGCTAGTTAAATTTTTTAATTTTTAAAAATATATATATATTGCGATTTATCATAAAATTTCAAAATTTTTGGAGGTTATATGCCGATATCAAAATCCCACACTAGTCTAAAATAGTGAAATAACCACTTTTCCAAGGTTTTTCCACTTTTCCAAGATTTTTAAAGTCCTGCAAACAAATTAATTCTATTTTTATGCCAGAGAAATGTGAAAAATGCAGGGGTTTGCAAGTAGATTTCCTAGCACTTCTTGAAAATTATAAACCAGTTTTTTTTTCACACCATTTTATTTACTGACTGTCGGTAAAAATTTAGATTCAAGAGAATGCTGGGTTTGGGTGATAACAGGGGTAAACGCGCATTTTATTCTAGAAGAAGAATTGTGAGAAAGTTGAGCAAGTGTACCTGACCTTCAATCATTTCCTCTTTTCGGTTGAAGTAAATTAAAGGTGTTTTACATTTGCTATAAAACGCAATTTTTTTAGTTAAAAATACCAAAGTTGTAGCTTAGCTTCTCGGGTGGTCTCAAAAAAAAGATTTTTTTTATTTTTTAATGACTTTTTGCGCTTGTCGGTTTCAATCAAGTGTAATCAATGCAAATATGGTGAAAATAATAATTAAGAGGATGATATTTCGTCAGTAGCTGATTTGTTCTTTCAATATTATCATTCTCACTATTATTATTTATTTATAAGAAAAAGAAACTTCGTGAATGTTTTATTTATTTTATTTTTTATTCATGTTTCATTATTTCATACTTTCTTTTTTTTAAAAAAAATTGCAAAATTTTTATAGGCATTTACAAAAATTTCGTATTTTATTTTAAGTTCGTTAAATACTTAAATACCGTTGGTTATAATTACTTTCAATTGAAAAGTTAATGATGTTGTCAAATAATGAAAATAATGAACAAAAATCACCGTGTTGTTCCCCCATGAAATAATAATTCCTCGGATTAACATTTTTTTGGGAAAAAGAAAAACCAAGCTATTTCTGATGTAATCTGAATGAAAATTTTCATTTTTATGATGAAATATAAATGAAATGATTGTAACCTCACCCAAATTTTCCCTAAACAAATGAATATTTATCAGTATTTTTGCCTTTCGAACTCTATATTGTTCTAGATACAACAATATTTTTTCAAATTAAATATATTTCATGAAAAAAAATTTTAAGAGTGCAATAAAAAAAAATCTAAAATTTCCTGCCACGAAATTATAACTGCACATTAAATAATTTTATTTATTGCAATTTTGAAAAACGGTAGAAGATTTAAATTATGACTCAAATGGTTATAAAAAATATAGAAAGGCAAATCTATACATAAGTAATAAAATTAATTTTCTATCTGTGAATGTCTCACTATTTTTAAATAGATTATGGTTTATTTTGAAAATATACTAGACGATCTGAATTGTTTGTAAAATTTTTTATAGAGGAAATGCTGGATTGTATGTTTTTATGGTCATCTTTATAGTTTTATGGGCACTTAATAATTTTTTGGGTTGGGAATTTTGATCAATGATAGATTAATATCAGTAATTTTTTTAACAGAATTAATTAAAAAAATATCTGAGAACTTTTTAGAAATTTTGGAAATTTTTTAAATTATCCAAGAAAAAATACTCTTTTATGTGATATTGAGTTCTTCTTAATTTCTTAAGGCGTACAACCCATTATACTTTCCGACATGAAATTTCTTTTAAATATTTTGTGACTTCTATCGTAATTCAAGCTCATATGAGCTATCAACATTACATTTCTTTTCGTTGCAGTTTGGTGTTAAAAAAACATCTACGCAAAGTAAGTTAAGTGTAAAATTCGCGAAATAAAAACATGTTATATTCAACTAAATATATTAAATTTATTATTTTTTGGTACGGTAGCATCGATAAAACTAAATATATGATATTTGATCTAAAGCACAATCTTATTCAGAATTTGACAGTAATATACCACGAAATAGCTTGTAAACTAAATTTAGTATTGATTTAAACCTAAAATAGAAATTTCGCGCTAACCATGAGTCAAATAATTTAAAATTTTTAATTTATAGCTTTTATCTTTTATAATATAAAGTTAGCAAAATATTTTAACAATAATGTATTACTCGTAATTTCATTCACAAATAAATTATGGTCTAACCATTTGGAAAGGAGACTAATAGACAAATATAAAAATAATTTATTTATTTCAAAAGAAATTTCTACAAGTTTAATTAGGTATTTATAATACAATTACATTTCAAATATTTATACATTCATCTGATTTTTTTCCCAGCAAAATCTGTCTATGTTTATTTATGAACCCAAACAAGTGCAAAAAAAGCGAAAATATTAATCCACGTAGACCTAGCAAAATATACCAAATTATATATAAAATATTTTATGCAAGAACTTCAGTTACATAACTCAATTCTTCAATAGTATTCCGATCTCTTTGCAAACAAAAATTCATTCAAACAGAATATTGAGAACCTCTTTTAAATTGATTTTTCACTCTGTATGTATCACAGAATGAATATAGTGACTGTAAATATTTACTTACGTTAAATGATACTCTGTTTACTAATAGTATGTTATATGTATTGTTTTTGTTGTGTCTTATGTGTTCGTCATTTTACTTTTTGTGTCATTTATTATTAATTTATTTTATAATTAATGCTACATTATTTATATACTACTATATTATTATTATATACAACTATATTACTATTATTATTACTATATACTACTATATTATTTCTATGCTGATAGATATGCAATACTACTATTTTATTTTGTGATACATATGGATGTATGTATCACAAAATCAATATAGTGACCGCAAATGTTTACTTATATTAAACGATACTCTGTTTGCCATGCATTGTTTATTTATGTTTTCTGTGTTTGTCTTTTTGCTTTTTTGTGTCAATTATTATTAATTTATTTTATAATTAATGATATATTATTTATATACTACTGCATTTTTACGATTATTATATGCTACTATATTATTATTTATATTATTATTGTTATTATTATTATTATTTTATACTACTATATTATTTATATAGTACTATATATGCAATACTTCTATTTTATTTTGTGATACATATGGATGGATGTATGACAGCATGAATATAGCAACTGTAAATGTTTACTTACATTAAACGATACCCTGTTTGCCACTGGTATGTTATATGCATAATTTTTTTGTGTTTTCAGTGTTTGTCTCTTTACTTTTTGTGCCATTTATTATTCACAACTTTAATGGTAACCGTTACGGACCATGTGATCCCAAATAACTGAATTATTTCCGCTATGTTAGTTCCTTCTCCTGTAAATAATAAATTTAAAAAAATAAATTATCTCTGTAAAAATTTGGCTTATTTCAGCGGTCACCATAGAATATACTGGTGATCAGGTTGCAAAAGTTTAGGTCTCATTTAGTTCTTGATAATAGAAGTCAACTTAGACTGATGGTCAAATTACAAGGATGGTCATCAAGAGGTTCTTTGTACCTTTTTTTTTTTTGTCTTGCCAGAACACTTGTAAGACTTGAACGCTTGTTGTTAACATGCTATACTAATTGATAAAAAAAAATCCCTTCTTAAATGGATTTCTTTTTAAAAAATTTTAATTTATGTAACCCTTTAACTGACTGCTTTTTTTAAACTAAATTATTTTTTTTTTAAAAATTAATGAAAAGTAAAAGAATAAAAAAAAAACAAGTAAAATAATGTTTCAAAATTGATTTTACAGATATTCTAACAAGAAAATCTCTTTGATAATTTCTTCAGATTCTCAGATATTTTTTTTTTAATAACAAAGCAAACTTGATTTTGCAACCAGTTGGATTTATGTTTTTAAAAGAAGGATATTACAATTTGCACCACTCAGAAAATAAGTCGATAAAAAGTTAAATAAATGCAACATAAAGTATAAAGCGAAACACAATAGCTTTAAGATTATTACTGATTTTCCTTTCATCGCAAATACTACCAATATGAATATAATCATAAATCCTAACAAGTTGATATTCATGTTCTACTTGAAAGAAACAGGAAGCTCTTCATTGCAGAATCATGAATTGATACATAAAACTCATCATTATTTTCTGTGCAAATCATAAAAATGTATGTCATCTTAAAGAAAGATAAATTTATGTGTTTAAGATCTGATAGTTATCAGTAAAAGCATCAACTGTGAAACAATGAGTTAAACTCAGTTATATATCTTGGATATTATAACTTTCACTTGTTCCGGCAATTTGAGGAATAGGAAACGAAATATTTATGCTATTTTTACAATCAAGAAACACTTTATTCATAAAATTATTATTTTAAACATATATTGTTCATACATACGTTATGACTCAACTAACAGAGTTATGTGTTTTGTAATGTTTACCTATTATACTACACATCTTTATGGGTTTCATGTTCATAAAGTATTTTTTTTTTTTACGGAAATGACTTTTTAAACAACGTTTCTAGAATGAAACGTTCAAAAAATTGATTATCGTTGCTTATATAGCTTTCAGACTGTAAACTATTGAAAAAAAGTGATATAACTTCTCCCATAGAATAGCATTAAGACGTAGATTGAAGCTGGCAATGATGCCAACGGCCTAACGTTGATTATGAAAATCTTACATATTTACATTTAGGATTTTTACCTAAATAAATCTAACAAAGATAATAAAAAGGAAGAAATCTGGAGAAATATATTATTCTGAGAACACGTGGGGTAATCAGTCCTATAAACAGCCTACGGGGACTACTAGTCTAACTCCAAAGTTGTAGCGTCCCCTCTTCAGAGGTTACGGATATCCCCAAAATTACAACCCTGGCACCGGGGAATTCCAAAGGGGGTTATATCTATGGGTGAAAGTCCAGAATTCGCGAACAACATTGTGATGGTTGTATATAGTCCCTATACAAATTATTGGACGGATTGGATGTAAAATCTTAATTATCAGTAGATACTATACAGCTTTATTGTTTTTACGCGACTCTTTGCACTTGCTAACGTTCGCGTATCAGTTGGTTAAATTAAACGATTGGATAAACCAGAAAATATATTATATAAATATAGAACATTTATTAAATCAGATATTATATTAGTATATTATAATAATTATATCAAATTATTAGACGCACTGTAGTTTTTTAATAATTACATATTTTGCACGAGTTTATATGCAATACTTTTATATCTAAACATACATGTAATGGGTTTTTATTAGGGAGATTATTTATATACTTCCTACTTGTATTTATTTTTGCATTTCAATCCTAACCAATTTATGCACGAACGTAAACAAATGTAAACCGGTTTCAACCGCATGAAAGCAATATAGCATTTTTTATAGAATCTTATAGTGCGTTCAATAATTTGTACATTGTAATAATTTCACATACAACTTCGTAAGATTTTCATAATCATCACATAGTAGACATTAAGTGAAAATATTTTAAACCACAATTTTACCAAAATTGCACATCTTTGTGCAGTTTATTTTTAGACTTTAAAAGAGTAGTATTATCCAATAGGTACAAGTTTGCAAGGTTATTTCAGTTTAGGTTTTTTTAATTCTTTGTGTAAATACCGATTTGTACTCTAATGATCTTTCTTATATTCATTTAGTTCCTTTTATTTTTGCTCTAATCATTTAACTGCACGATTAATCAAGTTACGTCTGCTACCTAAGGTGAAATAGGGTACCTATTGTGCATTATCTAAATCGCTCTTTATTTTCTTCCTTTAAAGTAAAAAGTTCAATATTCGTTGTTATAGCTTGAACTTCAACTAAAAAAATATTCAATTTACCTAGGTCAAAATTCTTAAACAATGAATAAAGCTAATTTATTCCAACTAAACGTAGATTAAGGAAACCATCCAAAATGACCATTGTTAAGGAATAGCGAAATCAACAAAAATTGGAAAAATTGTGCTTGGAAGTATATATAATCTGATTTATATTTAGTTTTGTAATTAAGTATTTTTTTGTGATGAATTAAGCATTCTATTCTACAGGCTAAATGAAATATGTTAACTTATCAAAATATTGTTTAAATATTACTTAAAATTGTTGCTTTTTACATTATTGATGATATAATAAATTTCACAATTCAATTGAGGATTTTGTGGCTTTTGTATATGTAAAAACGTTGAAATGTGAAACGTGGTCTTTGTATAAAAATAAATTATTTATATGACTAGGAGGTCATATTTCTTAGCAATTATCTTTGTTAAATTAAATAAAAACATTAAGGATAACTTTTGCTTACTACGATTAGAAATTTTTTTCCGTAGTTGCGAGAGAATTTCCGTTAAAATTGGAGGGGAAGTCATTTATTCCATATATTATATTATTTCATAACCGGCATTGAACAGTCGACCTATTTTACGACTGTCAATGTTTAAAATCCGTAGCGTTGTAATTTTGAACCCGATCCAGAAGACAAGGGAACTCCTGAATCAAGCATTGGGTCAAACTAGACTTAGTGAAAGCTTTTTTGATGGAGCTAACTTGCAATAACATCAAATGCTGAGGAAAACCACGAAAACCTCCCACGGTTAGTCCGACGGGAAAAGTTTCCTAACCCATCATTCGTCTATCTCTCAGGTTATTTTTTACGTCTGATCTGCTCAGGTTTCGTATGGACTAAACCATCGCTCGGATTCGAGCCTGCGTATCCTCATTGGAAGAGTTCTATCACCTGAGCTACTATAATACCATTTAAATTTATTTTTTTTTGGGGGGAGGGGGTTCTACGAGTGGCTTACATCAGTTCCTTATTATACTATCTTAACTTTTTTTCGAAATTAGTTAATGTATTGGATCGTTTTTTTAGAAAAGACACAAAAAAAAGAATAAAAATACGTATTTTCAAAACGTACAAAAACTAGCAAACTAATACAAAAAAGAAATTCAGCGATACTGCAGAGATTGATTTGAGTTCATACATGGAATCATTGCTTTTAAAAAGTAATGAGTTAAAGTTCTTTAATTAAAAGTAAAAAGGTTTGTTTTAAAAATGTAACGAAAAAAAAGTACAAGTAAAAATGCAAGTACAAAAGATTAAAAGTAGCGATTTTTAAGTACATTTTGTGGAAATCGGAAATTTAAAGTAACCTTAAATTTTATTAAAAAATGTAAGAAAAACGTAGAAATTTTTCAATTTAAAATGCATTGAATTTTTATTGAAATGTAAAAGATTCTAAAATGCACGATAATGTCACAAAATTCTTTGAAATAGTGAACGTTGATTATATCCAGAAACCAAACTAAAAGTCGAAATTCAATGTTCACATATAATAAGAAGTTTCAATTTATGTCAACTACCGAATCGTAAAAAATTTTGACTTTCGGAAACTTTAGTAATAAATTAATTTGCTGAACAAATTCGATAAACATTATATAACTTTTGCTGAAGGAAATAAGAAAATAAATAAAAAATTGTATTCATATACAGGAAAACCCACGATCTCCATTAAAGAAAATTATATTTCCTTTTTATAAACATTATAAAATTAATTTTAAAATTTTAAATAATGAAAATATTTCAATTTGTGATATAGATTTGCCATATCAAATCCACTAATCAAAACCTGATAAAAAAAAGTTTTGTTCCTAAATGATTAATCTAAATGTTTACATGGTGTAATTTTTATATGGAAAATTTTTTTTTTTAAATACAATATCAAATAGTAACAAAACTGCAGAATTTTTTTTATAACATATTTCCTTTATATAATTATTTTTTTAATATAGCATATTTTTTTTATAATTCCTGTAAATTAAGCATAATTTTTTTTTAAAGCTTATAAGCGAAAAACTTTACATTTTGTGCAAAGGAAATATTTGGTTTAGTAACATCAAGTAAATTCTTGAAATTAATTTTAAAAAAATATCAAAAATTGCTTGTCAAACTTAAATAAATGGATTAAAGCATTTTTCAGATCGAAAGTAACTGGATTTTGAAATGTTACAAACCTTTTTTTAAGAAAAATATTAAGCATGCAAGTTGCTTTACTCCCATTCTTGGTCTCAGCCAAACTAAACTCCATAATCTGAATAAAATATGTATATATTCGAATAGAGAGCCATCGCTGGGATTCGAACCCGGTTAACCTCATTGGAAGGCGAACGCTCTATCCCCTGAGCCATCGCCACTCTGAGTGATAGATAATCGATAATGCTTCTTTCAATACTACTGGAATAATCTATGACTCAATGACTTAGTGTTTAAAAGAGCCGTCTTCTCCTCTTCATGAAATTGCAATTCTTAATGAATTTTGGAAAAAAAGTAGTTGTAAATACATTAATGCAAAACAATTCAAAATAGCTGTAATACAAAACGCTGTTAAATCAAACGTAGCTGTAATACATTAAATTTATAAATTAAGAAAAGTATTTTCAAATATTTTGAAAAAAAATTATTTTGAAGAAAATTTTTAAAAAATTTCAGCAAAAAGTAATGATTTTTTTCTTTTATCGTAATTGTACTTTTTACAAAAAAAAAAAACAAACAAAAAAAACGAGTAAAAGTACTGAATTTAAAAAGTAATAAAGTACAAGTAAAAAAATTTTTTTTTTTAATTTGTACTTTTGTTACAAGTAACTAAAGTAAAAGCATTGCCATGTTTGTTTGAGTCAGATTGAATAAAACTTCTAAAGATATATTGAAAAAGTACATGAGAATGCTTTGAAAAGATCTTCTAATACAACATATTTTAAGACTTCTGTACAATTCTCACAAATTTTCGAAACTATTTTTTCTCGACTCACCTGTGTACACAACCAGAAACACATTAAACAGAATAACACATTTCGTGACCAACCTACATAACTGTAAATGCTTGTAAATGTTGATGCAGGTGTTAAGTTTTTTCCTTTCTAATATGAAGAAGTAGCAACGTAATAAGTAATTAATAAGTAATTAAAAGAAGTAATTATAAGCATACGCATCCAAATACTAAATAATTGCCGAAATGCAACTAAGTGATAAGTAATGACACAACTTACTGATAATGATTAATAAATTTGAAGACACAATATAATAATAATTAGTAAATATCCAAGTCGCAACTTAGGGACAATATAATAATTAGTAATTACCGAGATTTAACTTTATCATTAGTAATTATTGGGATACAATTTAATGAAACTGCGAAGTCGCAACTTAATGATAATGATTAGATATAACCGTGACTATACTTAATGATGATGATAAAATTAAATATATCTTAAAAACTATTGAAAATTTTTTAGAAAATAATAAAAATATCTGTCACTGAGCTTTTTGTTTTGAGACTTATGCATCACACTTTTTTTAGCATTAAAACTTAACCCTCTTTAGCCTCAATAACACTGTTGCAATGTGTGGCATAAATGGTTGCCGTTTCAATATTTTGGTATTTATAAATTGTGCATTATAATTATTCATGCAAATCTGCTGAAATTTCATAACTTTTATTTATTTACGATACTTTATAAACATTTTAGCTAACTATGATTTTTTGTTCAGGGTTTGTATTTATAGCACTATCTAAAGCAGCAGCTTAGTACATTTTTGTGGAACATTAAGAAGATTACTGATACACCAAAGTATATTGAAACAAGTAGTGTCCGTCAACCATAAGAAGATGATTAAAGATCAAATCAGAATTTGAATCTATTGGGTAAAATTAGGAGTTACATGGAAACATGGTTAAGGGCATTTATGGTAGGCAGGGAAAAAAGCTTTGTGCCATTGATACTTCGTCAACACTTTGACCTCCCTGCGTCAAAATGAACTCTCCTAAGTTCAATCGTCTTCTTACAGTCGATGGACTATACTAAAATAAATCTATATATTACATATTCAACAATATTTTCGAATTTTTCTTTGCAAGTTTCAGCTAGACTAGCAGTTGAAAAATTTATCAAGCTACCGTACCTCAAATGTAAATCCTAGTGTGAGCAACCAATCAAAAGCAGCTTTTTCATTAAGTTTATTGCTCCTAAACTTCTATTTCTAGTTAATATGAAATCTATTTAATGTGATCAACCAAAAATTTCCTTGTGAATAACTCGTGATCGAAGATTTGGTGATAAATGTAAATATATCTTTCTAACCATATGGTAATTATAATAAGTTTTGATGTAATTCGATCATTTTATTGTTCTAAAAAATCTGTCAATAGTTCAATTTCGTACTTTCTCAATTCAACGTTCAGTCATTTTCTTGAACAGTGTAAATTGGCAGCATTCTTAGAAGTTAAATTGTCTGTTTTCAAAGAGTCTTTTCTGTGTTAAATTCCAACTTATTATTAAGTGGATATCAATTTTTCAGATTTATCAACAAAAAGTCAGTTTGACAAATTTCAAAGGCTTTAAGAATCGTAATCAACAGCGTATTTAAGTATTATAAATGCTTTCAAATTTCCTTTTACGTATTAATGCTTATAGAAAAGCGTTTATTTGTTGCTTAAAAAATGATTTAAACATTGAAAATAATAATAAATTACTGCCTTTTTTTTACCATGAAGAAAGGTTTACTTTAAACTTATGTGATAGAATATTCCTAGCATAATTTATGCAATAAAACATGGTTTTACAAATGTTTTAAATCCTTATCATAACTTGTTTATCATAAGTCCTTATCATAACTCTGAGATGAAAATTAACAGCTTTAAAACTAGCTTCAAATTAACTTTTTTTAAACATTATTTTGTTTATTTTTTTGTCGTATTTAGTTAATGGGTAGACTTTAAGGTCTGGAAAAACTGATTATTATTATCTGAGGTATTTTCCAAAAAAATGAAGAGTCATATCTAATCTACAGTAACTGTAGTTATCAGTTTAGAAGTACATTCTCAGAAAATAGTTTCCCTAGGAAAGTTTTTGAGATATATTTCGCCAAGAGGGGAAAAATAAAGCTGAAAAATCGTCGTCCATCTTTTACGGTTCCTCTTTTCGTTATTTAAGTGCTCGGAACATGTACGTATAAAATAAAACTTTTAAATGCCATCATTTTAAAAAAAGATATTTAGAAGCATGATTAATGCAAACGCTTTCGGTAAACAGAAATTTGATGATTAAACCGATTTTTGGAACATGTTCATTAAAAGAAATGTCTTAATTATTTTCTTTTCAGCGCATTTATCTTGAAAAACAAGCCTGTCGACTCAACCTTAATATTTTATTTAATTTTATAACCGTCGTTGAACAGCCGACCCAATTTTGAGTTTACGGCCACCAATGTTCAACGCCGTAGCCTTGTAATTTTGAATGCAATCCAGAAGACAAGGGAACTCCAGGATTAAGTATTGGGAGAAATTTTGCCTTCTTGGAGACCTTTTTGGTGGAACTAACCCACATTTGCGTTACATGGAAAGGAAAACCACGAAAACCTCCCACGGTTAGTCTGACGGCAAGAGGACTCTAACTCATGATCCGTCCTCCACTATATGATATTTTACGTCAGCACTGTGGTCGGTGCGAGCCGGGTGTGGAATTCGTATCGACTGGCCATCGCTGGGATTCGAACCCGGCTTACCTCATTGGTAGGCGAACGCTCTATTCTCTGAGCCACCATGGCTCCAACCTTAATATAGTTAATTAGAAACTTTGTATTTGGATCTAAAATCATGCGACTATCATTTTTTTTAATTAAATGAATATGAAAAAAAAAATGATTTTTAAAATTAAAATCATTTTTTTTGAAATTTAAAATTAAATTTTTAAAATCATTTTTTTAATTTTTTTTTTAATTTTAAAAGCTAAAAATTAAATTTAAACAATCAAAATATGGTTTAGGTCCTACTTATATAAATACATTTTTAGCATCACTACGACGAGGCATATTCATCACCCCTTGATAGGTAATCTTTTACATAATTACAATGTTTCTGTAGTTGCATGCTAAAATATTTAAAACGACAGTAAATTTATAATTTCTCGATTGCAAAATAGTAGACAATTCTAAGTTTTCTAACATTATCATTTAAACTGGGGTTCTTCTAATTTCTACGATGTTAGAAACTTGGATCAGCGTTGAATCACAATACAGCGTAAGGTTGTTGCGATTTTAATACGGTGCTATTAGGGAGTACGGTACTGGTCAATACGATACTGATCAATGCAGTATCTTTGAGGAGATGGAACCAAACAGAGCTTATCCTTTTTTGAAAATTTTAATTATTTTGAAAATTGGTCAATTTAAAAAAGATAAGAGAAAGTCGCACAATTATTTTATCTAAAAAATTGTGATATTTATGTCAAAATACACGTTGAAAATGTAAAAACCTGAAATCAGATAATTGACATTTGGGGTAGAAGAAAGTATCTACATAGTTGCAGCATTTGGCTACCTTTTTTTATTATTATTTTTTTATTAGAATTAGAAGGCGGTTAGTCTAAGGTAAGTTAGTAACAGCTATGAGTCAATTAAAAACTAAATTTCAGAAAAAAAATTCGAGAAATCACATTAATATGAAATTCATTATAATACTTTTTTGAGATTTTACTTCTGTTCAATCTATTCAATATTTCAAACATATAATTAAAATAGTTTTTAAATATTTTTATTGCTTCTGGTAGTTTATTCCATAAGAGAATAAATGTATAGAGAATTTGATGTATATTAGGTCAGTAGATATTAAAAGCTAGCTTTAATATTTCGTATTCGCATTAACTTAAATCAGTGTTAACACCACGTGAACCTTGTACATGGTCAAAAAGAAATTCGAATTTCATAAATGTTAGAAGTTGAAAAATAACAAAAACTTTACAATTCGCATGACATTATAAACAAAATAAAAGAAGCTCGTCCCTAAACGAGCCCTTTTTCTGTAAGACCCCATAGTCCGTGAAATTTTCCATTAATGCACCCTCTATAGGATTTCCCCATCATTATTTCCTCCCCTTACATGTGTGTCAGCATCATTTTGTGATGCCCAGGAGCAGTGAGGGGTAACTCCCTTTATACTGAAACGTGCTAAAAATATTGGAAAAAAGAGATGTTGGAAAAAGGAGCTCAATATGGAGTTACTTTAAAAATTGGTTGCCAAATTATTTTGCGAAGGTAGTACAGATTCATCTGTTTTTTGAAAAATATGTTTTTCATTCAAAACGTAAGGGAGGTATGTGTTTGTAATTTAGTACTAATATTTTTATAAATGCAATGGTTTTAAAATTTTTTAAATGTATTATAACACTTGAAAAGCTCATTGGGTTTACATCGGAAATGACGTTTTAAACAAAATGAGATCTCGGGGGAAAATTTTATGTTTTTCGTTTAAAACAATAAGACAATTTATGCTCACAATTTATCACTAATATTTTGATCAATACAATGTTTTGTTAAGATATTATAACACTTGAAGAGCCCAGTGTGCGTGTACATTGGTAAAAATGAAAAGTATTGGTCAAAAATAAATATTAAGCTTTTTTTTAAAAAAATATTAAGCTTTTTTTTTAAACTTTATTTTTTTATTTTTGTAGTTTATCAATATGTAATTTTACAGTTGTAACAATTTTATTCACAATATATAGTTTTGCAAAAAAAAAAAAAAAAAAAGATAAATNAAAAAAAAAAAAAAAAAAGTGTCGAAAGTAATTTTTTTTCTATCATTAAACAAAAAGTCATACTCTTGTCAAAATTCTTATTAAGTGTCTTGCTCAATTTTTAGTATATTTAGCTTCATTTTTAAATTCAGGTCTAAAACAGCTAGGGATAATATTTTATTACAAATTTAAAAAAAAAAAACTTCAAAAATTTGTGGAAAATTTATTATTAAGTTAAAAATTCTAAATTATTTCTTTTAAAAGAATTCGTGTCCTCGAAAGGCAAGTAAAGGTTCAACACAAATATTTTAGAACATGTAAAAAAATATATATTATACATGTAATATATATATATATATATATAGTCTAGAATATATTTTTGGAACTTTCAATCATGGAAACTATATTATGTTAGAATTAAAAAAACAAAAATTGCATAATGCTATATATTCATATAAGGTTTCTATATTACAACTATAATATAGTGGTAATAAATCCTCAAGGGAAATTTTTTTTAAAGAAATAATGTAATTAATTCCTATAATAACTGTTTCCTATGAGTCTGCTTAACGTTTAGATAAAGCTTCTAATTTAATTCTGAATCGTCGGAATTTTTTTTCAACCCTTAGCACTCAGATGTCGCCCCTGAGGCGACACCTAAAGTATTTTAATATCTTAATAGTTGGAAACCGCACTTTTTTATGAATTTTAAAAATAATTTTAAAAAAAACTATATTATGTATTTTAAATGCTTATATTTGCTGAAACAGCAATATGTACGGCCCACATAACGCCTTTTATATATTAACCGAGCTAAATATAATAGTTGCTTTCTGCAAGAGATTTTAAAAAGCGGTAGAAAATAAAAAAAGTCAATAAAAAGTGGAGTACTTGCTAGACACTACCAATTTAACTCTTCAGCCATGGTAACGTGGTAAAGATAACTTTACCACTGCAATTTTTAGGAACCACTGGATCCCCTGTATCATTAATGTATCACGTACCGATAGTCGTTTCTTTAAGATGCAAAAAATGACTATGCGTACGTTATTGATACAGTGGAACCAATGGCCCATAAAAATTGCAGTGGTAAAGTTATCTTGAGAGAAGTGGAAATTCATATGATTCGGCATACACTAAAATGCCATACCCTCCAACTGCTACGGAATTTCCGTAGTTTCAGAAATCTTCTTTTCAGACGGTAGCAAAATTAATGTCTTAATATTCAAAAAAAATTAATTTTAGCGTAACTTGTCCACTATTACTTATAAAAGTGCAGGCCATATGGCTAGATTCTTAAGTTCTGATAAAAGTTTTATGAGAGATCCATTTGCTTTAAAAATTTCTACTTTGGTTCGCTACCACTAGAAAGAATTATTTTCAAAATCCTCATAAGTTGGAGGGTATGAAATGCCATAAAAATTTCCCACTTATATCATAACTCTTTATACGCGTTTGAATCATCGAATTATAGTGGTGTTCAGAAAAGTTTCCCGTTAAAAACATGAGATGCATTTTATGATAAGAATTTACGTACCACTATAATTATTTTAAGGGATAATAGGACGCCCTGATGATACACCAGTGCCCTCAAAACATTAAAAACTAGGTAGTGAAATTTCCATATGAATAATTGAAAATTCACAACTCTATTTTTCCAAAATAATATTCTGAGAAAAGAAATCTCTCGCAGAGGCTCTCTTACAGCAAAAATTAAATAAATAAATAAAAATAAATAAATAAATAAAATAATAAGTAAGGCAACGAGCTGAGTTTTGAAAAGGTGATTTTGTTTTTAATTTTCTGAGAAGCTGGTCTCGTTATACAGTAATAATTTAGATTCGTAATCATAGAATAGGGATTATTTGAAAATTCCAAGTGGTAGCTAAAATAAGAAAATATCTACTTTATACAAATAATGTGTTACCACTCATTTAATAATAGTACTTTTCGCATCATAACAGGGCTTGTGCGCAACTGGAAAAAAATTAAAAACTGGTATAAATTTTGTTCTAAAGAAACGGGCAATTGCTTAATATTTCAACTTAGAATAAACTGTTCTGAATCAAAGGATCTAGTTGTAGGTATGCCACTGGAGACTAAAAATGTAAGAGATGGTGATTAAAAAAAAATCAAAAATCTATAAAAAAAAAAAAGAAATTAAAATTAGTAACTTTTTCTAGCATATATCTTTTTAGTTTACTATCGAAGGCAATAGCAACGAATTTTCCGCCTTAAATATGAATAATTTATAATGTGTGTCAAGGTAGTAGTTACAATTGAATAAATAAATTTGAAGAAATTTAAAATTAATAAAAATTGAATTGAGTTACATTTACTCATTTACAATACTCACATGTGGCTTACATTTACATTTCTTACATTTACATTTACATTTACCATACATTTCTAGTCACCTGTGGCATCCCTGTAGTTTTATTTACCTAGTGTTAAAAACATTATAAAACAAAATTTTTCATCTTAATATTGCTACCACTTTTTACATTTTCCAGGTCCACATTTACCATGCATTAAATGGTTGCGTTAATAGCGTACCCTGTAATTACAACGGAATTTCTATTGTTGCGGAATTTTTTTCTCTCGAATGTGTCGCTGTATTCATACAAAAGTGATGTAGTTATAATTTAATAAATTGGAATAAGAATTACCACTACAGCATCTAAATAATTTAAACAAATATATAAAGGTCAGATAGACAATTGGTCTTAATCTTATATTCTGATAAAAGTTTCCTGAATATTTTTAAAGTTCCTGCTTTAATTCAATTCAGCTAGAAAAAACCGTTTTCTGAATGTCTCAAATGGTATAATTGTAAAATATCTTGAATCTAAAACATTAACCGATACTGGCTGTAATATTTCCAGCAAAGCTTTAAAAAAAGAAAGAATATTAAATTTCTGTGTGTGATAATGACTTCAAATGTCTATAGAGAAAGAGTATAAATTTCTAATGGGTAAATTTATGTTTCCAAAATGTTATTAAGTTATCCAGAAAAGTACATTTTTGAAACAAAGATAAAAATGAAAAATAATTATGAAAAAAGTTTTAGAGTTGCTGAATGAAATACTTGAAATTCTTGGAGTGACAGTGGTTATTTGATATAATTGAACGAGCTCTTATTGGTTAATAAGAGCTTTTAAAGATTTCAATTATAATGTATATTTTTAATTTTAAGTGCTAAAATTTTAAATTAAAATAGTTGGCAAACAATTCTTAATGGACAAAGAATATAAAAAAGATTTAGTTTTTAGAGGTAACGTGGTTTAAATACTAATAACGTTATAAAAAATCCATATATTTGTTTTATAAATGAGGGATGTTATGGTAATAACAGTCTATTTAATACATGATGTTATGGTAAATATTTTGACGTTCAACTGATCCTTAATATTTTTTTCAAAGATGTACTTAAAAAATTTTCAGAACCTCCATTAGTTAACAGTAAAATAAATAAAAACATCTTATTGTGTATATGGAATTTTCCACATTAAAAACTTTCTAAAACTATCTGAAAGTGCGGCTTATCATTTCATTGTTCGAATCCCTATCAACTAAAACCATAACACCTGTGCCTATAAATTCTTTTTAAAATCTTCGTAGTTCTTTTTTAGGTTAGTGAAACATGTGACATTTTTATTTACTTTTTTTATAGTATCCCTCCTTTCCGGTTAGCAGAGAAGGGAACGGCTGGTTTTGAATTTACCTTCTGTTAAACAACACATGCACCATTCAAACTTACGACGTACATCCGCCGGAAGTTGTAGAAAATCCGGCACATTTGTGTTCCAGATGGTTTCAGGTACATAAAGGGCGCAAGAAATACTGACAGGGGTTGACGTAACGCATATTTTTAGTCATATTTAGTTCTGGTTTCTATATTTTAGAAAATCGCCTGTTACGAAACATGTTGTTAATTGCTTTTATAGACGCCAATTCTTCGATTGTCTTTCTTCTTAATAATAAAAATAATAATAAAGTAATCATCGTGTTATTTCTATAATAAATTTTTAGAAATAGTTTAGTTGTTTATTTTTTACGATATCTTTAATTGTATCGTAACTTGATTTAAAATTTAATGCAGCTTATTTAATTTAATATTTATTTTATTTCTACTGTTTATCTAATTGCCTTTTATTCCCTTAAAGTAGAGATTTAAGATAAAATGTATTTCTGGTGGTATCCTGGTTTTGAACCACCTGTTTGGGGTGACGATAGTTGTGTACCTAGTCAACTGTGAGAAAAATCCCAATGAAGAGTTAAACCTTTAACCAGCGGGATTTAATGTGGTTGGATCATTGAGCTAAAGATATTTTAGATTTGATTGGAACTTAACTCTTAACCTTAGGTTTTAAACTTTAAAGGGGTGAATGACAGTAAAAAAAAGATTACTGGAGTGGAATTGAATGAAAGGAGTTAAAAAATTGGAGGAGAATGGATTGGAAATAAATAGAGATAAGTGTATTGAACAAAAACAAAAATAATTAAATAAACAAATAAAATAAAAATAAATAAAATAGCAATAAAAAATAAACAAAATAACAATAAAAAATAAATAAACTAAAAATAAGTAAGACAAAATAAAAATAAATATTAAAAAAAATAAATGAATAAATAAATAAAAAAAAAATAAATAAAAAAAATAGGCAATACAAAATAAAATAAATAAAATAAAAATAACAAAATAAATAAAATAAAAATAAAAAATAAATAAAATAAAAACAAAATAAAAATAAATAAAATAAAAACAAAATAAAAATAAATAAAATAAACAAAATGATTCTAACACGATCTTATGGTAATTAAGCTTTTTCAATTTTTGCGTATGTAACCTATTTAAAAATTCATTTGGAGTAAAAAAAAAAAAAAAAATACTAATTTTGTATACAGTCACTTTTTTTATTGATATTTTTTGAATATTTAAAATCAAAGGTATATTTTCTGTGTACCTTTGTTTTAACTCATATTTCTGAATATATGCGAGGGCTTTTTCAGGAAGTGAGCTATTAAAGAGCATAAAACATAAGATTAATAACTTTTTTAAAATTGGTTGTATTAATAAAATTTAGAGTATTGATTATCGTTAAACATAATTTGATAACACATATAACAATGCATTGGTGAAGTAATTAATTCTTATATTAATAAAGACTAGGGAAAAATATTTAGAACTTATTTTAAAAGGTACTATAATAAAAAATTAATGTTTGTATGTGTTTTTTTAAACTTGCCTTCAGAAGGATTATTAATTATGATCTTAAAATAGCTTAGAGGAAAAATAATATATATTTCTAATAACATTTAGCAGCAAACAGAGTATATATAGCATGTTTCCTGATTACATTAACTTTAACAGGGACAGAAGTAACAAAGAAACCGGGGACACGTTTAAATTTAGATGTTAGTTATTATAATTATGATATACGAAATTATCATAGTTATGGTATAAGAAATTATTATAATTATTTAACAATAAATTATCATAGCATAAGAAACTTAATACTTTCAAAAAGTGTAATTGAAATGTTTTATAGTTTTGTTCAGAAAAGAAAAATGTTCGTAAGAAAATTAATTTGATTAATATCACATTTACAGAATCCCTTCTGCCTGAAACTTTTATTCACGATTGTTTTATAACCAGAAAAATTGCTTTTAATGAATGAAAATTTACCTTTGAAATAAATTAAAAAAAACCCATTTATCAAATAAAATATTTAAATGTATAAAATAAAAATATGAAACTTACTCATAAGAATATTGAATATATATAATAGATATTTATTAAGAAAATTGAATATTAATTTTCCAATTTGAATAAAGGTTAGCTTTTTCAGTTTGATTTCAAACATTTATTAGCCAATACTATTATATTCTTTATAAAATAACCTGAATTAAATACAAAGAAGAAATAGTTTTACTAGTTTTTGAACCTCTGTTTCGAAACGAATGAGTGACAGTTAAAAACAAGCTAATTCATACTTTAAAGCCATTCTTTTGAAGTTAAAGACCATTGTCAACGCTGAAAATTTTGTCAGAAGAAAATAACAGTTATTTCAAGGTTTTAAACCTTTCTCGTGAATAAATAGTGAAGAATTAATTCGGAAAATTTAATACTTCTGTTTTGAAAATGGTTTCACAACGTATAAATAGTTTTGAAATTTGTTTTGTCCCTTTCGGGTGAATTTTTAATGTGTGCAAAATAATACTGCTCAATTGTTAGGAATGAAAATAATCTTGTTTGGTAACTCAAAAATAAACAATTCGTTATCAGAATCAGTAGATTTCAATGATATTTACTTTCAAAGCTACCATCCAACTTGTTTTTAACCACTTTTTGTGGCTATGTGGGTGAATTAATTATTTAATTCACCCAGTATAGTCCTGAATAATTTTTGTGGTCGCATTAATTAATTAATATTGATTTAATTCTAGAACTGGGAGTGTATTTTAATAAATCCGAATGAGAGCCTTCTCTATAATTGTGCCAGTAAAGAAATGAAAATTGTAGTTAGTCCGGAAAAATTACATGTTTAATAGATACCCCCCAGTCCCCCTAGATGTACTGCTTTATCGTAAGACATTGTTAATACAGTGATACGGATAAAACAAAATACAGTAGGGAACCGATTATCCGGAACGATCGGGACCATCGCTATTCCGGATAACTGATTTTTCCGGTTTTCTGAATCGCTACAAAAAGCCGTTTTTTTATTGTTAGAAGAAAAAAAAAATATTTGGAAATTGGCTAAAAAAAAAAAAAATATTTGGAAATAATCTTGAAAAAACGAAGTAATAGTCTAATGATTATTTCCAAAATGATGGTAAGGTAAACATCTTTCAAAAAAGAAAGAAAAATCCTAAAATCTTATGAGGAAAAAAAAATTAAAAAAAAAAAATGGCGGGAAAATGTATCGAATTTCGTTCCGGTTTTTTGGTTTTCCGGTTTACTGATTTCCGGATAACGGGTTCTGTACTGTACTACTGACTTATTTAGTAAACTAAAATAAACAGATTTATCAATTGAACAAAAATACTACAAAATTATTTATCAGAACAAGATTTATTCATAAGAAATGCAACAGATTCATTTTTAAAAGAAAAATTAATTCGATATATTTAGGGGGGGGGGAAATATAGAAGATCATTTAGTGTAGAAAAATGGAACAATTTATTTAGTAGAACATAATTCAAAAGTTATTCGTTAAAACAAAATGCAGTTGATAAAGCAAAATGTTAACAGATATACTTTGTAAAACAAAATGTAGCAGTTGTAAAGTTCATTTTGATAAAAGTCGCTGATTTAGTGAACTTACTAATTTTGCGTGAAGCGTGGCCTTGCTTAAGGACATTTAAACTACTACTCAGCTTAAACAACAGCAACAAAAAAAAAGGAAAGGAAAAAAAAAATGGGCGAAACAGAGAGATCAAATGTCATGTCACGCCGCTGATGCCAACAGGCGCAATTCAAGGCACGAAACTTACCATGTATCAACTTGTTATTGTGGTTGGTATTGTTATTTTTGATAGAACACAGTAAAAGTGCACGAATTTGTGGCGAAACGAGAGCAAGGAACTTAACCACGCCAAGAACAATGATATCATAAGTATCCAAGAGTGTTAGCGCGTTTAGTGTGATATATACTTAAAGCCCATCACGAATTTACCAAATACTTTTGCCTTCTTCCGTGATCAAAAAAAAAGTTATTTAATTCGTTCAAAAACAAAATAAAGTTACCTCTAAGGAGTTATAAAAAAGAAATACCACGGGCGAGTAGAAATGTAAGAAATGGTAGAAACTTTATTTTTATTTATTTAATCTATTTAATTTAACTACTACCATTTCTTATGTTGCAAATTATTCATATTGAAAGCGTTTATATAATTCTTTGCTTTTACTAGGACGGTCTGGTCTCTACTTTAACAGAGGTACACTTTTTTGTTAATGAAGTTTTTCATGATGCTAACGTTATTCATTATGAATAGTTGTTAATTCGTCCCATTTTTTGTAAATATTTTTCCTTCGTGTAATTTTCGTTTCCCTACTTGTAAATATGTCTTGAACTTTTTTATACATTCAATTATTTATTACTTATTATCGTGATAAAGTGCCATTATTTTTTCTCTACCTTAACATGTGCCATTATTTGTCGCATTTTATGTAATCTGTCTATTGTTTTTGCTTATGTTCTCATTACAGGATGAATGGGAAAAGGGCCATTATTGGCCTCAGGAGCCCAGCGAAACCAAACAGACCAGATCATTCTTTGCTTTCACTTTCTCTAGCAGTGATGATGCCACAGGCGATTAAAATTGTAAGAAGTGGTAGAAACTCAATTTTTTAGTTATTTAATCTGTTTAATAATTCAATCGTAACTACCAGCACGATTTATATTAAAAATTATTCATATTTAAAGCTAAATTATTCGTCTCATTCAGTTTCAATAGTAAACTGAAAAAAAATTTGCCTGAGAAAGTTGCTAGTTTTAAAATCTTTTAATACAATTTTACTTTTAATTAGTCACCACTTTTTTTATTTTCCGTCGCCGGTGGCCAGGGGTGAAAGCGAGACGGAAAAGAGGAAAGGCTGGTAGTAAAACCATTTCAATTATAGCTAGTTTTGGGGAGGAGTTTACTTATTCTTTTTTTAAATTTTTCAACAATATCTACTTTATCTTGGAAAAGAAGCAGTTTCATATACATGCCCGAATTATAAAAGAAATCTTGATAGTTACAGATATTTCATTTTTTTCGAAAAAAATGCTGGAATGAAATGTTTTACATACCAGGTTTTTCTCTTTTCCGTCTTGCTATATAAGGGCTTTCACCCATGCCGGTGGCATCACTGCATATAGTTTGAAGAAAGTGGTTAAAAACTACATTACCTTTTTGTAGGTTAGCTCTCTTCACTATCATTTGAGCTTAAGATCATGTTTTAAAGGGTAAGAACAGCTAACTTAGTTACTTTTCATGTTATTTTATTTTATAACAGTCGAAGCCGTCCAAATTAAGGGTTTACTGCTACTAATGTTCAACTCTGTAGCCTCGTAATTTTGAACCCAATCCAAAAGACAAGGGAACTCCTGGATCGGGAGAAATTTTGCCTTCGTATAGGACTTTTTAAATGGAACTAACCCGCATTTGCGTTACATAAAGAGGAAAACCACGGAAACCTTCAACGGTTAGCCTGACAGCAAGGGGACTCTCACCCATGATTCTTCTACCACTGAGGATATTTTACGTCAGCACAGTGGTCGGTGCAAGTCAGATGCGGAATTCGTTTCGACCATCCATCGCTGGAATTGCTTTGTGGTGTTTCGATGAGGTGGCGGAATGTCATTGAAGTAAAAGAGTATTCATGTGGATATATGATCATTAAATTCTGACTGTGTAGTTATATGCAGTAGGGTGATAAGTCGTTATTTTGAAAGTGGTATGATCCATTTGTTGACTAAAATCTCTTATTTCTTTTTGCAATTTTAATTATCATCATTTCGTTTTAAAGTTATATCAAATTATAGTGATAAAAAATAACAGCCAAATACATTAACCTTTGCCCTCATTTCATTCAAATGCTAACTTATAGGAAAGCAATTTGTTATTCTTGTTTCAAAAATAACGGGAAAATTACGATGGACCGCGACGTAGTTTATTCAATTATTTCCTTCTTGAATTATTTCATTCTCGGTTAAAATAATTCTATCAAATATAACTATTTAAGTTGTAATTATATCACGGTAGAACTGTTCTCTTAAACAAATATTTATAATGAAATAATTTTTATTTTGAAAACAAGAAAGTGTTACTTCGTTAAAAGCTAAGAGAATTCACTTGATATATAGAAGAGTGAATGAAAACCTTTAAGTATCTCAAATGAAAGAAAGCTTTCAAAATAAAATGACTTTGTTATTTGAGACGTTGAGATAAAAAAAAAATTGGCGTCAATTTAGCGAAGATGAACAACTCTTTTCGCTTCTTCCAATTGAGGCTGATGACTAGTTGTTAGTTAAATGTAAATGGATGGTAAATGAAGACCTTGCGAAGAAAAGTAAATTGAAGAAAAATGCCTTTGAAGTTATGTGTTTGTTATAAAGACTCGAAGTTAGTTATTTCACAAGATCTCAATAATTCTCACATTTTATAAATATAAATATGTGAGTTCTAACTCGGTTTAAGCAATTATTATTAATATGAATAATTACGTAGAATTGAATAATTAAGTATTTTATTGCGGACGGAAAATTTTAAAAAGAAATGGATATTTTTTAAAAAAAAAGAAAGTAAACACTCATTTTCGTCGTAAGTTCCACATTATGCATGGCTGCCGATATTTGAAAAGTTAGTGACATTTTCACTGGTATTTATTAATCAGAACAAATAGTAGTATTATATATAGGTTTAATGTGTTGTTTATTCGCTGAACCTCGATGGCTCTATGGATAGAGCGTCCGTCTTCCAACGGGTTCGAATCTTCTCATCCGGCTTGCAACGACCACAGTGATGACGTGAAATATCCTCAGTGGTAGACGGATCATGGGTTAGAATCCATTTGCCATGAGGCTAACCGTGGGAGGTTTCCGTGGTCTTCCTCTCCATGTAACGCAAATGCGGGTTAATTCCATCAAAAAGTCCTCCACAATGGAAAATTTCTCCCAATGCTTGATCCAGGAGTTCCCTTGTCTTCTGTATCTGGTTCAAAATTACAAGGTTACGGAGTTAAACCTTAGTAGTCGTAAACCCAAAAAATTGGGTCGGCTGTTCAACAACGGTTATAAAGATGCATACCCTCCAACTGCTACGGAATTTCCGTAGTTTCAGAAATCTTCTTTTCAGACGGTAGCAATATTAATGTCTTAATATTTAAAAAAAATTAATTTTAGCGTAACTTGTCCACTATTACTTATAAAAGTGCAGGCCATATGGCTAGATTCTTAAGTTCTGATAAAAGTTTTATGAGAGATCCATTTGCTTTAAAAATTTCTACTTTGGTTCGCTACCACTAGAAAGAATTATTTTCAAAATCCTCATAAGTTGGAGGGTATGAAGATGTATTGTTTTTGCCTTAATACAATTAATCCACGTTAGTTTTCAGCCTTCTTGCATGATTTTTATTTAAAATTAGGTAGTGGTAAATAAAATAAGGCAAAGAATTGTTAACTAAAAATATTATTTTAATAAATCTATAATAAAATAAGTCGTTTAACACGTCCTATCCTGATTACAGCCAGTCTGAAAATGTCTTATCATCCACACAGCTCTTCATTTGTGTTTTTTGTGAAAGATTTTTCGCTAGTAATTTTCTTAGAAGTAAATTAAATAAGGAACGTCTAAGAATTCAACAGACTTTGTAGCTTATCATTTTAAGAAACAAGTATTAAAGAATGTATGGCTCGCTGCGTCAAACAAACTATTAATTTACTAAGCTCTTTGTCATAACAGATGATGACTAAAATACAATGCTTTATTGACAGTATTTTCCTAAGTAACAGACCGTAAGTTCCAAGGTGCCAAATTTTGAGGAAGATTGATCTTTACAGAAGTCAAACGTATGCTTATTATTTAGTTCTTGGTTAAGTGGTAGGCAAACTCAGCATCGATATGCTGATCTAAAATTTCAAAAACTTAACTTCCAACATTTACGCATTTTGCGTAAAATTTCATTTTTGTATTTAAATTGGAAGTAAAATTTCTGTTTTTTATCTTTTGGATTTATAAACTTAATTTAAAATGTTTTTCACATGATTTAAATATAATAATAATACAATCGGGTATTTAAGCTTTTACAAAATATATTTTTGCCTGTAAATGTGAATCATACTCGAAAATTAAGGTTGGAATAATGAATGCGTGATTTGAAATTATTAAAGCAAACATCTTCCTTAACATGTTGAATGCCATGGGGGTCATCGGTGGCCGGCACTGAGTTTGTTAATAGCTCCATGGTAGAACGTGGTGGTAAAACGTGGTGGTAAGTATACTTACCACGGCCTTCAAAAGGTTTAAGTTTGTTGTTTGGTCAAGGTCATTTATATCGAAACATGTACTTTTGTTATGAAATTTTAGCAAAGTGATTATAAAATAATATTTAATCCAGGAAAACTTTTCTAAAAATTAAATTACTTCTCCAAAGACTTAAAAGCAAAACTGCCCTTTTCAGTATAGCAAATTTCGGTTGAAAATTCAGGCTGTACATCACATAGCAACTTGCGGCCGTTAGTAGTGCATTTTAAGTGATAAGATATACTTAAACTCTATGTTATTTAAGAATAGTTGTAATTAAAAAAAGTTAATATTTAGAAGCAAATAATTTTACATTTCAAATTTCAAGTGATTTGTAATATGCATACCTGCCAACTTTTAATCCCTTCCATTATGACTTTTCCCAGTGGTATTGAAATGAATTTAAAATTTCAATTTTAAGCAAAAAAAATGCGTTGTATATGAAAAAGCTTAAGCTGACGACCATGGTAGTAACACATATTAATAAATATGCTTAATTTTTTTAAGAATAGTGGTGATCAAAATCATTTAAAAATTAAGTTTATAAAAGTAAAGAAAATATATATTTACTACCACTTTAAATATAAAAATAAAATTTTACGCCAAATGCGTAAAAGTTGGCAGGTATGAATATGTTAGGAATAAGTTTTGCCAGATAAACACATTTTGTAAGAAAAGGTTAATAGCATAACAGTGTATAGTAGTAGGTTGATAATAATAACTATATGATAAATATATATGATAATTATTATATTGACTATATGATAAATATTTTTTTTCTTCATATCCGATTGTTGTTGATTTCGATGATAGCTGATGCTCATTTGATTTGAAGTGTTGTTGAATTTTTAACTCTAATATGAAATAAAAATTGTCAACCTTTTAAATACCCGAGAAAAAAAAATCTCCGGCTGAAGAAGCCTTCTGATTATTTAAAAAATAATCAGCATTCCTTACATAAAAAACGTCGTACAGCTTGCGTGAACAGCTTTACTCCTTTTCTATATTTGAAATTATCTTTATAATAGGTAAGCTTATAAATTACACCCCTTTAGGTATCAAGTATCAGTTTTCGTGTCTAAGTAGTGCAGAGTAATGTCAATTTAATAGTAAAATTGCGAATATATTCGTGCAAGTCTCTCAATTACATATTGAAATGCGACGTACTTATTTATTACTAACATGACCCTGAACTTCATGTAAAAGTCAATTTTCAAATGTAACCGTTTACTAGTTTACTTAGAAATACTTACCGATCAGCTGATAGTGTCTAGAGGGTGAGGTTTGACGAGGTTAGATCGTGATTCCCTGCCGGATCATAACTATTTTTTTGCATTTTTTTTTTCTCCAATTTCTTACAATACAGTTATTGAACTTATTCGTGATTATGAAAGCAAAGGGGATTTATATCACCTCTTTAATATTAATTTGTAAATTTATAATTGAACTTAGGATTCTTTTATTTTAATTCATCATTATCATTAAAGGCCTGACTACCCTGGGTGGGCCCTGCCCTTTTCCATGAGCCTTTTTGATCTAGATCTGGTTTAGGTGGTACCTTTGTATTGACTGAGCCAATCCGCCCCGTTGTCTTAATACTACCGGTAAATATTCAATTGATTAATCATTCATTTTAATTATCTATACTAAAACTGTAGAAAAATCTGGCTCTGTAAAAATATCACAGAACAAAAAATTCAAAAATGCAGTATAATAAGATAATAAAAAATAAAAAAATAAAATAAAATAAAATAACAAAAAATATTTTAAAAAATACGGCGCAATAAAATGAATAATACAGAGTGAATACTACAATCAAGAAAAAAAAATTATAAAAGTGGAAGCTTACTTGTGGCTATGATAAATTAAACTGAACTATTTCCTGCTTTCACTTTAATTCTAACAAATTAACGCCAAAGTGCAATTATATAATTTTTATTTTTAAATAAGTGGTGAGTGAAATAAGTATAAGTATTATTAACTCACCCACAAATAAATAAAAACGAAAATAATGTTGCTGTCAGTTTTATTCCTCTCATTTTCGCAATCCTATAATTTACTTAAAAATAAAATAGCTAGTGTTTGCATAAGGAAAAAAAAGTTTTCCCTTTACTAATATAATAAATTGAAAAATTCAAGGAGAAAAAAAATCAGACTTAAAATTTAGACTGTGGTTTTTTTCTTTTTTTTTTTTGGTATAACAAACTTTTTGGTATTTTTTTTGGTATAATAAATTGGTATAACAAACTACCTGTTTGGCAACCCGAGTAGAGGACGTGCCGCGTTCTCCCTTCAGGTAAAGTTAAAAAAAAAAAGTCAAGGAAGATACACTGGTTATCATAAATTAAGGAAAAATCACAAAAATAGCGATAACTCTTTCAAAAGTAAGCCAAACCGTGCAAAATTTGCATATGTTGTCCACTAAGAGTAGCTGAGTAAAATTGCAATATGCAAATTAGTGGCGCTGCACTCGGCTTACGTCATCTGCCTGGAGCATAAAAGTCCAAGTTTGAGAGAAAGCACACAAATTTTACTGTGATTGCGACATTGAAAATCTGAGATAGCCAATTCGTAATAATGACCTCTAGGCATCATTTGCCTGAAGAACTACGATGGAGAGCCATCGGGAGACTAGAGGCAGGGCAGAGTCAATCAGAAGTGGCCAGATGGCTAAATGTGAGTCCATCTGTGGTTCATAGACTTTGGAGGCAATTTCAAACCACAGATTCGGCATCTAGGAGGTTCAGTCAAGGACGGCCAACTGTTACGACCAGTGCCGATGACCGATATTTGACATTAAGTGCACGCAGGAATAGAACCGCTACTCCGACACATCTTAGATCCTCTCTTGCTGCAGCCACCGGAAGGTTGGTGTCAACGTCAACTGTGCGCAGAAGGCTCCACGAAGGTGGTCTGTATGCGAGACGACCAGCCATTTGCGTGCCGCTCACATCACGCCATAGGAGAGACCGTTTGCAGTGGGCCCGACAACATGTCCACTGGACGTCAGATCAATGGAGGCCTGTTCTCTTTACGGATGAGTCCAGGTTTAGTCTAGAAAGTGACAGTAGACGTTATTTGATATGGAGAGAACCTGGGACCCGTTATCATCCATCAAACATCCGTGAAAGAGATGCATACGGAAGAGGCAGTGTCTGTGTTTGGGGAGGCATATCCTTAGGAGGGCGCACATACCTCCATGTCTTTCCAAGGGGAACCGTGAATGCTCAGGTTTATCGAGACAACATCCTTGATGCTTATGTGCGCCCATATGCCGGGGCAATTGGTGATTGCTTCCTGTTACAGGACGATAATGCAAGACCACACAGAGCTCGCATTGTTGATGATTATCTTCAACAGGAAACAATTACTCGCATGGAGTGGCCAGCTCGATCCCCGGACTTGAATCCTATCGAGCACGTTTGGGATGCTCTAGGGAGGCGTGTATCTGCCATCAATCCGCCCCCTCAGACCCTTGCCACGCTTGCAACTGCTTTACAAGAGCAATGGCTCTCACTTCCTATTGAACTGATAGACCGCATAATTGAAAGCATCACACATCGCTGTTTGTGCTGTATTGCTTCTAGAGGCAATCATATTCCATATTAAAGGTACTTTTTCTATTGCAAACCGATACTTCCAATTTGTTTATTTTATACATGTGCTAATTTCTATACTACTATTAATGTCTGATAATTTCTTTTTATGTTGTTTAATACCTTACTATGTGTTGTATATTGTGGGTAAGTTTCATAAAATTCCATGTGTAATTTCTTGAGTTATCGCGATTTTTGTGAATTTTCCTTAATTTATGATAACCAGTGTATATTCCGGCTGGCAAGTGTGGTCAGTTGTTTAGTTGATTATTTTCATTTCGATCCATGTTAATTGTTAAATTGTTTTCAAAATAAATTATCCTAAAAACACTTCAACCCGAATGAACATTCTACAATATCCATTGAGTGTTAACTAAGTGAAAGAATTGTGAAAAAATGTTAGCGACCATATAGCAATTTTTAAGTCATTTTCAGATTTCTGTATGTTTTAGCTTTTCATGAAAACAAATTTATAAACAAAAAACAACATGCAAAACAAAATCGCCTGTCGTGTGAAATAAGTTTCAATGATCTCAAAAAGCAATAAGAATATCAGTTTTAAATATTTATTTTAAATAATTTTATACTGAAAGGTGGTTCTTTGATTTAAAAAAATATTTGATACGAATAGTGTTTCTCTCTTTTATTTACTTTTATTTTTTCTACCAAACAGAGCTTCCTCGATAAAAATTATCTTTCAAAGCATGTAATATATTACCCAATCTGAAATGAAGAGCTTTGTGGAAAATTCAGGTAAGTGACATTTTCAGGGGTATTTTTTGTACGTTTTATGTAAAAAATTCTTTTCATTTTAACTTTAATGTAACAAATCCACATGAATTTTGAGTCTGCTTGCGTAATTTTTACTTAAAATTAGATAGAGGTAAGTAAAATAAAGAATTATAATTTATTTTTTGAATAGCCTTTTACTGAATTTATTATAAAATTGTTCAGATACTCCTTTTTTCGTTTTGAACCTGATTATAGCTTTTCTGAAAATTTCACTTACCTGGTTCTTCAAACAAACTCTTCAAATACAACGGTACTTAAGATTTTCGATTGAATTGATTTTTCAATTAGTTTTACAAAAATATTTCAATGCTACTCGGTAAATAGTATTTTCTTTGAAGAAGTTTAGAATTATACAATTTTATGTTTTTAAATGTTTAATAAATATCTTTTATTTTTGTGTAATTTGCGTTAAAAGAGTTTTTCAGCTTTATCCGAATCAGTTCGACGCTAAACATATTATAACTGGGCTAAGACCGTTTAAGAAATTTTCCATCGAAAATGCGCTTATCATTTTATTGTTTTTGCACAATTGACTTCATGACTTTTTTCTAATAATTACATACAGTTAGCATTCTAATATTATTTTTTTGTATATTGTTTGTTTCGAATAATATTTGTCGTATACCTATTTCTACCACAAACGGCCATTTGACCGGGAGAACAATTTATTGCTTTATAAGGTTATTGTATCATAAATTACGATGTAATGCGTGTTCAACGTATTGCATTCGATTAGTTGCACATTTCTGCAAAGACTGCTGCGTAGTCAGTTCAATCAGAATAACTGTGAATTCAAATTTTAAGAAAGTACATAAAATTTCAGATTGTCATTTTTGTGTAAGAAAAATTGCCAAAAACTAAATGTTTTGGTAAGTAGCTTATATTTTATTTTGATAGCTTTGCTTCATTTTTAACTTAACTGTTTACCCAGAAAAATGTCGAAACAATCAAGACAGCACAAGTTCTTAGAAGAAATAATATTAATCATAAGAATAATTATAAGAATTATCGAAATAATAATAATTAGAAGAAACATGTTCGCGGAAAATGTGCAATGGAACCACCCTGTATATGTAAAAAATGCATTGAACAATGAATTAAAATTTTTTATTCTTTGTGTTTGTAATACATAAAAATTGGCAATATACAATTTTGTTTAATTATAATAAAGTTTTTTTAGTTTATTTCCTTCCAAACATCCGTATTTCATACATTCAATCAAGAAACATAAAGTTCCGTCATTTGACCGGCCATGGTAGAAATAGGTATTTATTAAGTGTTGGTATGTTTAGTGTTAAATTATAAAAGTAAATTTAAAAAAAATCTTAACACAGTCAAATGTATCGCATTAAATAACTTACCGAAAATTATTACCTGTTTGAATTTATTACGTTACCGATTTGAGGAGAGACCTATAAAATCCATTAAATTTCCAAGCGCTATTTCTCTTAATCAAATTAAGCAACGCCTTCATTTTTGACATTTTTTTGAACGGTACAGTGCAGTAGAATGATTGATACTCCATCATTAAGAGATTGTTAAGAACAAGAAAAAAATCATCTTGAAAACGAAAATCAAGATTTAACCTAAAATCAGATTGACGAGGTTTATCTTAATGTGGATTAGATAATTGTTTTTTTTTTCGTTAATATATCTTATAAAAGCGATTAACTGAATTTTCTTTTCCACCAATGCATGATGTTCATGGTAAAAAAAATTAAAAAAAAAATATGATTGCTATTGATAATGCTAAGATCTATTGAACCCAATTTTTGAGTGATCAATCTAATTTACCGCGAGTTCAAAGATAAGATAATAACTATTCCAATACTCCTCGTGTCGATAATTTAGATAATCCGTTTATAATGCGTTTTTAACCTTAAGTCATTTAGAGGAGACCTGTATTTAATTTATTTATTCCACACAAAAAAAAGAAACACTATATTTTTCGAAATTATTTCTTCTTAATATAATTTTGCTGTTAGGACATTTTACATACCTGCCAACTTTTAATCCCTTCCATTATCATTTTTCCCAGTGGTATTAAAATGGAATTAAAACTTCAACTTTAAGCAAACAAATACGTTGTATTTGAGAAAAGTTAAGTTGACAACCATGTTTGTAACGCATATTAATATATCTGCTTAATTTTTCTAAGAATAGTGGTGATTAAAATCATTAAAAAATTAAGTTTATAAAAGAAAAAAAATAGTATATATTTACTACCACTTTAAATATGAAAATAAAGTTGGCAGGTATGCATTTTATATAATTCTAGTTCTGAGGATATATCCGTGAACTGCAAGAATAAAAATTAAGTTTTTAGTAAATGTTTATGAGGAACGAAATGATTTTGTTTCTTTTGTAAAACTCTTCTTTGTGTCTTTTGTAAAAGTCTTCAATTTTTGTTCGTAGTCTTCAATTTCGTAATAGTCTTCAATTTTAGTAACCTTTTTTAATTCAAAAAATACTGCTGCAAAAACTGAAATTAAATGAAAGAAAAACTGGTAGAGTAATATAATTTGCTTTAGAGAACTTAAAAGCTTAAAAAACTTAATATTGACAATCTAGACTATTTTTAAAAACAGGGGCGATAAGTAGAATATTATATTTCCTGCAACAAATATGCCACGACTAATACAAATATTTTGCTTAGCCAAGATAAATGATATTTAACACGCTCACGCCGGGGTGACCCACCGGTGGGTCACGCTAGATTCTCTCATCTTGGCGGCGCACCGCAGTAAAAACTGGTAACAAATAAATTTCATTTTTTAGTTTTTTTCCGGGAATAATAAAAATCCATAACTACCAATTGTTTTTAACGGATGCAATTTTTATATTGAATTGCTTCTTCGACGTGATAAATTTCCTTACAGTGAATTGTTATTGTTGAGAATAGATTAACTCCTCCCGAATATTATCTAATATTGAAATAGTTCTTCTACCAGTATTTTCTCTTTTCCCGTTCCAGTATTTTCACTTTTACCGGCATGAACGTGTTAAAGAATGTTTTACAATTCACGAAATTATTATACTGGACGCTAAGGACTAGCTATAATAATAATTTTTGATTTAGTGTCTTACAGAAGCATTCTATTTCATTTTACAACCGTCGTTGAACAGCTGACCCAATTTTGAGACTACGATTATAATGTTCAACTCCATAGCCTTGTAATTTTGAACCCAATCCAGAAGACAAAGAAACTCCTAGATCAAGTACTAGGAGCAATTTGCCTACGCGGAGGACTTATTTAATAGAACTAACCAGCATTTGCGTTACATTTAGAGGAAAACTATAATAGTTTCCTACGATTAGCCTAAACCTCCCACTGATAGCCACGGTGAGGAAAAACTCCCACGGACTCTAACCCATGATACCACAGACGATATTTTACATCAGCACTATGATTGGTGCGTGCCGGGTGCGCTATTTGTATAAGCCAGCTGAGATTCGAACCCAGCTCAACGCATTGGGAGGCGAGCGCTCTATCCCCTGTGCCATCACGACTCTTACGCTCATGCTCCTCCTCCCCTTTTACCTAACAATAAACAAATCACAAAACCATCATCTGAGCCATGATGGCTCAGGGGATAAAACATTCGCCCTCCAATGAGGCGAACTAGGTTCGAATCTCAGCAATGGCTGGTCGATACGAATTCCTCTTCCGGTTTGTACCGACCACAGTGCTGGCGTAAAATATTCTCAGTGGTAGACGGATCATGGGTTAGACTCGCCTTGCCGTCGGGCAAACCATGGGGGGCTTTCGTGGTTTTCCTCTCCATATAATAGGATTCAAATCTGGAAAACGTGCTGGGCATACGAGGCGTTGAATGTCCTCTATCTGTACCCACTGCGTTGTCGTTCAAAAAACATTATCACCGGACAGCACCACGGAACAAGCTTACATGCGGCAGCAGAACTAATCGGGCTAACAGTGGAAGGTTTTCGCGGTCTTCTTCTGAATGTAACACAAATGCAGGTTAGTTCCACCAAAAAGTCTTTCACGAATGCAAATTTCTCCCAATACTTGATCCAGGAGTTCTCTTGTCTTCTGGATTGGGTTCAAAACTACAAGGCTGTGGAGTTAAACATTAGTAGTCGTAAGCCAACAATATTGGGCAACGACGGTAATAAAATAAAATATAAAACCTACTCCTCTTAGGTGCTTTCGTAATTTTTGAAGTACCAAAAATTCGATGTTTAGTTAGCTTTTGTAGTCAAAGCAATAGTTTTCTTCTTCTGCATAATTGTTACAGAACACCTAACTGTAAATATATCAAATTATGTTTGAAAAAGAAATTTGACCTCGTCGAACGAGTTAAAAAAAAACTCTTTTTCGTGAACAACATTGTTGGCATATTTTTAAGATGAAAAGTGGTCTTAAATATCTGCTCTTCAAAATGAAATTGAGAAAAAAGTTTTTCATTACTTATTCACAGCGCATGTAGTCTAACTCGTTTTGCACTGAGATATGTAACGCTGAAATCAGGTCAAGGCATAATATTCTTTTATTCTACGAGAAAAGCATTTGTGCCCTATTACTTAATAGCGATCACAACTTTATAAGGACAAACAAGTATATCTATCCACTATTATTCATGTTTACATTTAAAGTGATATGATTTCTGTTTAGTATTTGCAGGTATAAATTTATTTTAATCATTTAAATAAATTCAACAAATACGTTAGTGTGTTTTACAAAACATAAATGTCTCTTCATTTTACTACCACTGAGGAAAGATTAGAATAGTTAGTTTTATCATAGGTGCTAGCCTTGAGCTTCTCGCCCGTAATGCCTCAGACGCCCAGTTCCACTACAACGAACGAACGAGCTTCTCTCAATATTTCATACATGTACATACCCTCCAACTTATGAGGATTTTAAAAATAATTCTTTCTAGTGGTAGCGAACCAAAGTAGAAATTTTTAAAGCAAATGGATCTCTCATAAAACTTTTGTCAGAACTTAAGAATCTAGCCATATGGCCTGCACTTTTATAAGTAATAGTGGACAAGTTACGCTAAAATTATTTTTCTTTAAATATTAAGACATTAATTTTGCTACCGTCTGAAAAGAAGATTTCTGAAACTACGGAAATTCCGTAGCAGTTGGAGGGTATGCATGTAGAGGACTGACAATTTTCTTCACTTTTTGTGAAAATTTACTCTAGTGGAAGCTACGTTTATGTTTTAATGTATTATTTTTTATTCACTTAAACTTATTTCCACACCCCACCAACTGCTCCGGACACGCCAAAATAATTTAAAAAATGAACGATAAATAACAGCAAAGTAAATTTTGTAAATATTTGATTATTTTTGCTTACTTTTTGAAAAGTATAGCATGACATAAGTACTATAAAGTGATGAATTATAAAACCTACGAATTATTTAGAAATAGTGGTGGATAAAAATCTACTAAATTGAATTTATTAAACCAAGAATCACAATTGATAAACTACCACTTTAAAATTTATATTTGCTTTCCGGAGAAAGTTGGCATCTCTGCATATAAAATAATTTAAAAGTTCATATGTAACGCCACTTTGTTTCATCTTTCTCGTGGTGAAACTTTTTAAATGTTGGCAAATTTACCAGATATTTTATAAGTTTTTGTTTTTAAGTATCTACAGCTCTATAAAATATTTTGCAAAAACCGTAGTAGTTGGAAGGCCTGCATGCGTATGAAAAAAATTGGAATTACAGCCAACATCATCCAGAGATGCCAGCTGCTCCGGACACGCCAAAATATAATTAACAAAAATGGTAAATAACAAAGAACTAAATTTTGAAAATATTTGACTACTTTTGCTTGCTTTTTAAAAGTATAGCATGACATAACTAATATAAAGTGGAGAATTATGTAACCCTACTAATTATTTAGAAATAGTGGTGGATAAAATACTACTAAATTGAATTTATTAAACCAAGAGACACAATTGATAAACTACCATTTTAAAAAATATATTTGCTGTTCTAAGCAAGTTGGCATCCCTGCATTATCGTTGCAGATATCATTCTGCTTGAGAAAAATTTCTTAGAATTAATGTTCTATTTTATTAATTATTGTTAGTTTAATCATACATTATAATCAATGTTAATTCAAAGTATAACTAGTTTTATTTTGAACAAAGTAATGGTGAATTAAATATATCAAACAATTATAACGCCGACCACAAATAAACTGTTAAAGAATTACTTTGATAACCAGTTTTATCTTTTTACCCTGATTGATACGGTTTTATGCTGGCACGTATTTGTGACAGTCGGCACCAGAGGGTTAATGGAAGGGATTCATGGGAGGCATCTTTTATGATCATTGAAAAATCTTTTTCTCAGTGGTATCAACAGTAATGTTTAAAAGAATAATTCTTTATTTTATCTATGCAATCTTTATTTATATAAATGTTTATCATCATTTTATCATAGTTTTCAGGTGTATGTTATTCAAAACACTTTTGTCCTCTACTACATATAAATAATCAATTAGTATATATATAGATTTATTGTATATTGAGATTTATTTTACTTATACGAAGTTCCCCCGTGCCTTGAAAATTTTAAAAAGTGGTAACGAAAATAAAACAAATATCAATATTTTAATTTCTGTGTAACCACCACTAAAAATAGTTTTTCAAGGAAAGTATATATATGCATGACAAATTGTCGCTTCTAAACCACTTAACGATATAGTGGTATATTAAAATATATTAACCTAAAATTACTACCACTACTAAAACTTTTCAAGGACTGCGGCAACTCTGTTATATATTGGTGTACCTCTTAAAGTTTTGGAAAATTAACCAAAACACTGCAAATTTTACTTTTTATTCTTTCCCAATTAAACCTTTAAGTATTGGTGAAGTATCCTTTTTTTTTAGAAAAACTTTCCTACTTCATTGTTTTGCTGCTATGATACTTCATTGTTTTGCTACTATGATACTTCATTGTTTTGTTACTATGATACTTCATTGTTTTGGTAGAATTGCATTGTTGGCGATGCAAGTTGGAATATGAAGTTGGCAGGTATAATGGGTTAAATATAAACTTATGTAAGTCAGTAAAAAATTTGTTACACGTGTTTGTAAATAAAATAAATATTATGTATTTATTCCTAACAAGTGGAAGCTTTTATCTGTCATTTGAGCTACATATTTATGCGTGTTTTGATTGCTTCATATTTCCTCGTTTGATTCAATTTAAGATCAGCGTGAACATACCTTGTAGTAAACCTCTTTCATAACTTTACATTTTATCGTTAATCATCGTTTCCAACAGTGAGAAATTCTTGTAATTGCTAAAAATAGGTATTAACTGAATTAATTATTATAATATATTCAATGCCTCAACATCATTGCCACGTGTTCTTTCAAAAAGACAGTTTCTTATTTACGTCTTTTTCAAATATAGTGTTTCGTTATGAGAATTTATTTTGTCGAAAAATAATAGTTCCATAATACTTTTAGTTAAATCTGAAATCAAATTTCTTTTTTAAGGCTAAAGTAAGAGAAAGAACTATATACTTTATATAAAAAAAAAATATGTTAAGTCAGTAAAATAAAAAAAGAATAAAAAATGGATCACCTTAATAACTTTTGAACGGTTGGTTGGATTTTTATTTTGTAAAGTGTTATGGCAATATTTTGCAAAATTCTTTTAAATTATTTGTAATAGTTAACTGTAACCATGGCGGATTATGCTTATTTTGACGGGGAAAAAACGCACATTTTTCTAAAGAAACATCATTTTTTTACTGCATTCGATTAAGCGTACAAAAATAACCCCATGACCGAGTTTTATTTTATTTTATAACCGTCGTTGAACAGGCGACTAAATTTATGGTTTATGACTACTTATGTTTAACTCCGTAGCTTTGTAATTTTGAACCCAATCCAGAAGAAAAGGGAATTTCTGGATCAACTATTGTGAGAAATTTTACTTCGTAGTGGACTTTTTGATGGAACTAACCCGCATTTGCGTTATATGGAGACGAAAACCACGAAGACCTCTCACATTTAGCCAGACGGCAAGGGGGCTCTAACCCATGATCCGTCTACCACTGAGGATATTTTACGTTTGCACGGAGGTTGGTCCAAGCCGGGTGCGGAATTCTTACCGACCAGCCATTGCTGGGATTCAAACCCGATTCACCTCATTGGAAGGCGAACGCTGTATCCCCTGAGCCATCACAGCTCTTTAAACCAAATTTCTTGAAATTTTGACAATTATAGGACCACCTTCAATAGGATCCTACAAAGACAAATGAATGGTTACCTTAAAAAATTTATGTAGAGGAAGACTTCCGAAAAACATCACTTGGGAATAGTAATACATTTTGGGAATAGTAATACACATTTTAGTAATACATTGCGTAATCTAACCATTTCGTACAGTGAAGTAAATCCCAAGTTTAAAAAATAAAAATAAAAAGTGGTAGCAACTTTTTTTTAACTATATTAATGAAATTCGAGTGCTGATCTACGAAATGCATTCGGAATTTATTTTATTAATTATTATTTTAATTTACATTATGTAGATTAATAAATAACACGAAATTCTCTCACATTTTAAGAAAAACTATACTCAAATAGTTTATTAACGTGAGTTCAGTTTTTATGGAGGCCAATATTTGTCCCTATTTCATTTATTTTAAATTATTATTATTTATTTCTATATACGGATGATTAAACATTCCGTTATTTTCTCAAAATGCGCCAATTTCAAATTTAAGGAATTAATGCACAATATGATATCTGACATGCTTATGTTTATTCATATGAATGTAAGATCTTTAAATTGCTTTCTTGTAAAAGTGGAAGAGTCATAAATATGTTTTTATTATTACATACCTGCCAACTCTTCCGGATTTTCCGGAAAATTTTATTTTCATATTTAAAGTGGTAGCAATACTCAGATTATTCCAATTAACTTTTTGAATTATAATGATAATTATAGATGAGTCTGACCACCACTACATATAAATAATTACAATAAATATATGAAAGCATAATAATCTTTGCGCAAGCAATTTTCAACGGGATCAAAATATAAATATATTTTTGAATCAGAATGATTTTCGGTTATTGTTTTACAACCACTCTGAAAATCCATTCTCGGAAGGAGTGAAAGTTGGCAGGTATGTTATTAACACTTCTAAATCAAACAGGACAAGTTTTTTTTAAAAAAATTTTATGTGCGATGCGCGCACTTTCACACAACTTAGTTTGAAAATTTTATATAAAGCAACATAAAAATAAAATATTTTGCTATATTTTACTTTACTTCAATGAGTTAGACAGCGCTCAATGCGGCGCAAAGTAAAAACTAAATTTTGAAACAGATGCTTAATAAGATTTCAAAAAGAAACTAAAATTGTTTGCTAAATGTTTCTTTATTAATCATTTTTAAAAGAAAAAAAATATGATTTTATTTATTCAATATCTTTAATTACGACCAAGACTCTTAAAACAAAACCAAATTCCCAAACATTAAGTGAAAGTAACAGTATGATTTTTTCAAGAAATTTATCTTATTTACTCTTGAAATTATTAAACACATTTAGCAAGCGATTGAATATTGCACCTTTTTAATACTACGAAAGCATATAGACTGTTTTTACACCTATACAGAAAATATTTTTCTTAAATATTTATGTGACTAAATTCAGTCAATACGGCAGACATTGATTTATTTTGCCATCATTTACAAACAAACATAATTATCAGTTTATTTATATATTTAAATATTTTATATGTCTAGAAGATTACTCTTTGTAAATATCATACATTATCAAGAAATAAAACATTTAAATCAAAAAATATTTTTTTCACAGGAAAAGGTTTTATTTTTATGTGAAAAGAGTCAGTTGGTAGCTGTGTGAAAAATTGAACTTTGCTCTGTTAACATTCTTGATTTAACACGTTCACGCCGGGTGTTGCGCTGGAAACGGGACGGAAAAGAGAAAATACTGGTAGACGAACTATTTCAATATTAGATAATATTCGGGAGGAGTTAATCTATTCTCAACAATAACAATTCACTGTAAGGAAATTTATCACGGCGAAGAAGCAATTCAATATAAAAATTCCATCCGTTAAAAACAACTGGTAGTTATGGATTTTTATTATTCCTGGAAAAAAACTAAAAAAGAAAATTTATTTGTTACCAGTTTTTACTCCCGATGAGACAATCTAGCGTGACCCACCGGTGGGTCACCCCTGCGTGAACGTGTTAAACACAGCTCTCTTCAATATTTCGTTAGCATTTAAGAGAAATTATTTTGACAATCAGATAAAATTCTAAAATTTGCTAGTTGTATTTTTCAATTGGCTTGATTTTTTGTTATATTGCAGTAAGTGATGAAAATAAAATGCTGTGAAAGTTTGAATTCCTAAAAAAATTTCCCGCTCCAGTAGAGAATTTCACTGTCATTTCTTTAAAAAAAATTTTATATAAGTATGTTTTAAGGGGCTTATCTAAAGAAAATAACAATATTCTAAAGTTTTGTTTTGCTATTTTATTAGCACTATTGTGCGAAAAACATGTTTTAAGGAAATTTTGAAACTAAAACATAAAATAAAAAAAATAAAAAAGGAAGCGAAAATTGATTATAAATATACCCCCATTTATGAATTTAGAAATTTTTTTTTTACACTTGCTTGCAACAAGCTGCTTCACATGTCAATTTGATGGATGTTTATTTATAATTTCAAGAAAAAGGAAATGTTCTTTATTCTTTAATCATTTGGTGGTTTTTTATTTTAATTTTTTAAGTAATATAATTTTTACGATAAAACTGAAGATAAAATGAGTAAACTGGGTTGCTCCTCTAATTCAAATAAGGACTTCTAAGAATTTGCAAAGAATTGAAAATTATACGCATAATTTAGTTAGTGTATCATTTTTTGGAGAAAAAAAATTTGTAGTGGTTTTCTATATCTTTTTATTCGAAGAAATTAAATATTTTTCTCCATAAAAAGTGATTAAATCTGTGTCTAAAAGTGATTGACTGTTACAAAGAAAGATAAAAGAGAATCTACTCAAATTTTTTTGTGAAATGATTCTCATATGCGTTATCAGTCTTTATAGTAAGATATATAAGGGGTGGAAAAAATATGGAAATACTTTTATCAAGTCGATGCAAACAATTTTTTATTTGAATTGCAAATGTTTTGGAACATTTTACGAGGCAAAAATGTTAGCACCGTGCTTGAAGTTTTTGGAAATGGTTTCTTTTTTACCCTTGCAAAATTTGCATCGATTAAAATGAAGATCTTTCCTTTTTCAATACCACTATTATTACAGTAACATTCTATGCAGCCAATCGCAATGAATGTTATCAAAATAGTAATAGCTACCATAATGTTGCTTAAATCAAAATGTTTTTAAATCAATGTATATAATATTATTTCATGATGTATGGGATAGGGGCCGCTGCCCAGGTGCCCAGTTTTTGCTAAAGAAAGAAAGAAAGATCAAAATAGTAGGTTAACTTCCGAATTTCAATTCCAATGAATGTTATCAAAATCGTACGTTAACTTCCGAATTTCAATTCCAATGAACGTTATCAAAATAGTAGATTAACTTCCAAATTTCAATTCCCATGAATGCTATCAAAATAGTAGGTTAACTTCCGAATTTCAATTCCAATGAATGTTATCAAAATAGTAGGTTAACTTCCGAATTTCAATTCGAATAAATGTTATCAAAATAGTAGGTTAACTTCCGAATTTCAATTCCAACGAATGTTATCAAAATAGTAGGTTAACTTCCGAATTTCAATTCCAATGAATGTTATCAAACTAGTAGGTTAACTTCCGAATTTCAATTCCAATGAATGTTATCAAAATAGTAGGTTAACTTCCGAATTTCAATTCCCATGAATGTTATCAAAATAGTAGGTTAACTTCCGAATTTCGGTTACTCCGAATTTCGTATGCGTAAAAATGACACCATTTCTAAACAGTTTTACCATGTGAAATCTAATAAAACATCTGCTGCTAAAAGAAAAATTGTTCATATAGAATTACTATAGAAGAGTTTATTCCTATTTTTGTTCAACATCTGAAAAATTCTTCCGCTATTGAATCGTTTTACCCGATTTAGGTTCTGAAAATGGAATCTTCTAAATTTTAAAAGCAGTAGTACTATTGTTTGAAAAAAAAAAACGTTTTAATGAATATGTTGCTTGACTACTAATGAAAACTATTGGAAGTATATTTTCAAGCTGAAAAATATAATTTTAAGGGAAAAGGTAAATTAAAAAAAGATTTGCCAGTTTTCCATCTAGAAAATTCATAAAAATATGGGCGTTTCTTGCTATCACAGGTTTAAATTATTAAAGAAAGTATAGACCCTTTCATTTATAGGTGTCTTCTTTTTAAATATTGATATTTTTTAAAATCTAAGCAAGTGTTCCGACCCTAGTATTCATGTCAACTCTAACTAAAGCCAACAGATGGTGCATGGAACGCCAACAAAGGTTTTATACTAATAAAAGCTTTTTGCTTAATTTTCCACTTTACCTTTCTCAATAAATTTCATAAAAGACAACAATTCTGTTTGCTAGTGCTCTTCAGTCCTTCCAACATGTTTTCTAATGTAATCGTAATTAGATCAAAAAGTGCCGAATAAAATGTTTAACTTGTTTCTCTCGTTTTATTTTTTATCTTTACGATAGATTATTCATTCTTGAAAAAATATCATATAATAGGAATAAAAAATGTTATACATACATAACATAATACAAATATTTTTCCTTAAAATGAGAAACTCCCTTTTGCTTAATTTTAAATTGAGAAAAAAAAAGTATTTTCGGTTTAAAATAGCAGATAAGATTTGCTATGACAAAATCGAAGATTGGATGTTGATTTCTTTTGGATGTTCTGCAGAAGATCCAAATCCTATGTGTTAATTCGCAAAACAAGAGAGAGAATATATTTTTTCTGTTAATGAAACATAGTTTTGCTCAATACAAAATTGATAAAAAAATTAAAATCAAAATATTTTGGGTTTAGACAAACAACCAAGACAAAATCGGGGATTGAATATTTATTTTTGTAGTTAAATTGAAAACCCTAAGAAAATGTTATCCAAATACTAAGAATTAATTAGCAAAACAAGAGAGAGAATATATTTTTTTCTGTTAATCAAACATATTTTTGCTCAATACAAAATTAAAATATTTTCAGTTTAAACAAACAACCAAGACAAAATCGAAGATTGAATATTAATTTTTGTTGTTAAATTGAAAAACTTAAGAAAATGTGATCCAAATCCTAAGAGTCAATTAGCAAAAAGAAAAGAAAAAAAAAAAAGCCGTAAACTTAAGCTCAGTGGGAAAAAAAAAACGACGTCACCGGGTGTCGTATGGCAAAGGAAATAAGGAAAGCGTTTAAGAATTCGGTGAACTTGTTAAGTTCAAAAAATAAAGGGATCATTTTTTTCTTATTTTTTTTTAATTGTAAAGTAGGTGAGGCGCATCTTTAATTCTCTAAAGATGACAGCCCACTTCCAGTTGTACTTCAAGATGACGAATTTTTCCTCAAATTACATACTTTGAGTGGTGAAGAAATCACTTCAAGCTATTTATTTGCTTCAGTTGTCATCATTATTTTTATCTACTTTTCTTAAGTTTTCTCTGCTTCGCCATCTAACCCGACCAAAGGATTTTTTTTCTCTTTTTTGCATTTAACTTTCATTAAAGGGAGCCAAACCTTTTTTATGTAAATAATACTTTTATTTTTCGAACATTATGACGAATGAAAATTAACTACGAAAAGATCAAATAACTATAAATGAAATTTAACTATAAATTATACCATTTTTAAGACCACACACGGAGGAAATCTGAAAAAAAATTTCAGGTTTCATGCCTTTCTCGTTTTTACAAATGTGGAGGTAAAATAAATATGAAGCATTTACAATTTTTTTATTACCCTTTCCAACCTGAAGTTATTTTTCAACTTTGACCTCAATCCCTAAAAATACAATATCATAAATAACACTAAAAATTTTCTTTCCTGTGGCATAAAATTTTTGAAACGATCTTTAGTAAAATCTGCAATTGGTCTCTCTCTTTCTATAAGCGGCAAATTTTAAACAATTTAATAATATATTCGCAACCAAGAATTTTTAAAGTTAACTCAAGTGAATGCTAAGTGTCCCCACTTCTCTGCTATGTGAGGAGTGGTAGGAAGAAGGCGATAATACATTTTACCTCGTGATGCGATACGCTTACTTGTTAGTAACCAGCTTTATTTTATAAGGCAGCTTCTTATTTTTAAAAATATATATTGTGGTAGAACTTATGTTCCACTTTTGTCTAGGAAAGTAAATGATTCTCTTCCATTATTTTGTCTAGGAATTAAAAGATTCTCTTCCATCATTTTGACTAGGAATTAAAAGATTCCCTTCCATCATTTTGTCTAGGAATGAAAAGATTCCCTTCCATCATAACTTATTGATGATTTAGGCTTATGTGACTAGATCTAGAACTACACAGAGCTGGTACTGATTGAAATGAAATAGTGGCTAACAGTAGAGGAGAGCACTTAGTTTAATATTACACTTAATACCACTTTTTTAATAGAACCAATTTTTGAATCACTTCAATATAAAAACTCGGAATAAAACGGGCCTAGGTCATATGTTTTTATGTGATACGTTCTTTATAAATTTGTACATTAAGACAAAATATAACCTAAACTAAAAATACCATTTTGAAAAAAATCTATGACTTTCCGAACAGAACTAATTTAAGATTTGTGGTCCCCCACCCGATAATAAACAAAAGATCAATGAAAAATGAAATTCTTCTTAAGTGTAATAATTTATTTGTGTGCATATAATAATAATGGGGTTAATAATGATGCAGTTCACAAAAAATAGTTAGTATTTATCTCGCAAAGATGGCAGTCACATAGTAACAAAAGAAAAAAAAAGTAAAATGTGCCTACCGAAACCAATAGTGCTTATTGATTTCGACCAAAGGACAGTTTTTCCACTACTACCGCCCTCTTAAATATGATCTCGTTAAATTTTTTCCTATCTTAATATGGTACTAAGATACTAAGTATAACCAAAGTATAGTATTTTACAAACATAAATACCCGAGCCGCGATGGTTCAGGCGATAGAGCGATCGCCTTCCAATGAGGCGAACCGGCTTCGAATCCCAGTCGATACGAATTCTGCATCCGGCTTGCACCGACCACAGTGCTGACGTGAAAATATTCTCAGTGGTAGATGGATCATGGGTTAGAGTCCCCTTGCCATCAGGCTAACCGTGGAAGGTTCTCGTTGTCTTCCTCTCCATGTAACGCAAATACTGGTTAGCTCCATCAAAAAGTCCTCCACGAAGGTAAATTTCTCCCAATACTCGATCCAGGAGTTCCCTTGTCTTTTGGATTGGGTTCAAAATTACAAGGCTACGGAGTTGAATATTAGTAGTCGTAAACCCAAAATTGGGTCGGCTGTTCAACAACGGATATTAAATATAAAATATATAAAACATAAGTACCCAATACTATGGTTCATCTTGAACTGTAACATGGTTTAATTTAGCACATTAAGAAGGTTCTTCAAATTTGCACCATTCCTAATATGGGGCAAAGCTACTTTGAACCCAAATTATAGTATTTCTCAAAGATCATTCATTACATAATATTTAGGTTCATCTTAAACGATGACATGGTTAAATTTAATGCCTTAATAAGGTTGCTAAAAATTTGTAACAGAGTAATCCTTCGACGATGAAATGATTTTTGTGATAAAAGTGAAACAATGAGACATTTTATGTTTTAATAGATTTAATTCCGTTAAAAATTATAACATAAGCTTTAAGATTATTAGCTTTTAACACAAAATTATGCGTCAATGGGGACGAACTTAGCTTACTAATAAGATTTGCTGATTTGACTACACCCACTTCCAGTTATAAAAATAAAACACACTCCACCCTAAAATACCATTCTTTCTCCAAAGAGATAATAGCCTAATAAAACTGTAATTAATCATAACATTTATATAAACGCCTTGTTTAAATTTTTTCTAGGGTACATATTAAAATATTCGTCATATATTCCGATTCATTTCGTAACGCCACAAAATGGTATTAAAAGGAAAAATTCTACAAGAACAAAAGTTTTTTATAGATTAAATAGATATTTTAGATTTTTATAGATATTTTTGCTTCGATTATCTTTAGGTATATAATAAAACATTCTTGCCTATATTCGTCTTATATTCCGATTCATTTCGTAACACCACAAAATGGTCTTAAAACGAAAAGTTCTACAAGAACTAAAATTTTATATGTGTCAGATTTCCTATGTTTCATATCATTAATATGAGTTGTGCATTTTACTTGCTTGTTTATTTTCAATTTTTTATTAAGATATTTCCTGACTCAAACATTTAATTAAGATAAATTTCTATTTGTATATTTTAAATTTAAAGGAGGCATTTTATTGAAAAATGCCCCTGAAAAGTGAAAAAAAGGGAAAGTAACTCTAAAGATAAAAACCCATATTTTAATATCATTTTTTACTTTATTGTAAGAATCGAATTATTTCCAACAAAGTAGAAAGAATATTTAAATTTCATAGGTGATCTTTTTCATCAACACTTTACTTTAATGCCTTAAAACCTTGTTTTTAAATTTATTTTATATTCTTCATAAAATGTTTTTTTTAAACCAATTAATTACCAGGAAATAAAACTTAAATCTATAACAAAAATAGCAATGAATGGAATAAAATTGTGATTTATAAAAGTGATTAATAACATTTATCGAAAAATTCTTATGAGATCATCATTTTCACTTCCTTCAAATTTACAGGAAAACTATTTATAAAAATTTTACAGTCCATAATTTGCGTAAACAGTTTCGCTCCAAATTCTTTTTCAAATACGGAAATTTAAAAATTCTCGATTTGGTTGAATGGCCATTTTTTCTGTTTCATTTAAAACAGTTATCTAAACATAATTTATTTCATGAAAGAAAATAAATAAATCAGAAGTATTTTATAAGGAGAATTACATAAAACTGCTATTTTTCTCACCTTTTTCTTAATTTAAGGTAAATTTTCCTAATTTACGATAAGGCATATGTTCTCTCCTTGAGTAATGCTTGTCCTTTAATATTGGAGAAATTTGGCTTTATTTATTCACGACATACGAAATATGACATGAAAAAATAAGCCAAATGAAGCAGATTGTAAATGTAATTTAATTAACAAAAAAAAATATGCCAACATAATATGCAAAAACAAAGAAAAATATGCCAACATAATATGCAAAAAAGCTCGATTATTTTCTTCTTCACTTACGGCCCAATAAAATAGTTCTGCTGCGCGCCACCTGTTGCCCATTTCGATCGCCAATTGTTTGCGCACTTACCGTGTGATCACTTACGTAATCACTACACATTAAGTAGCTTTTAAAATTATAGATTGTTGTTGTTGTCGTAAGCCATTGGCAATTGATATGATTGTTCTTGTTTTCCAGTGGCGCCATCTATGGCCAAGAATTCGACTTCTGCTACACTCAAACGTCACAGTGCTAAGCTGGACATATGAGTGTAACAGAGTTCGAATCCATCATTCATATTCATTCACAGATGGTAATTTTGACCAGAGAACGATCAATCTCCAATTCAGTATCCCCAAAGGTATTGATTTATCATGGGAGCGTGGAGGAATTTGTGACCCGACAGATTCAACGTGCATCAGTGGTCATTTACTACACGGGGAGTCTTCGACGGGCTGGATTCGAACTCCCGTTCTCACGGACGAGAGCTCAGCATACTTATTCCATATTTCCATATTTTTTTTAAGACTTATTTTTTCAGGTATGTAAGGGTTTTGTTTAAGTAATAGACTTTCCGCCCCCCCCCCCCCCAAAAAAANAAAAAAAAGAGCCGTCGCATGACTTTGCTGGGCTCTAGACAAAACATTTTTCCGGCAAGTTTAAATACTCACTTTCCGCCGGGGCAGATCTTCTAGGCTAAGTTTTTATGGAAATAAACTAGTAAGATTTCTTTCTCGATTTATTCCTAAAAGCGAAAAAATTAATATGATTTTAGTTATTATTCTTCTTTATTTTATTTTGAAATTAAAATTTTTATTTAATTATTAAACTGATAAATCTGGTATAAAATCTTTAGAATATGCGTTTGAGGACTTCATAAAAATAATCACCTAAAAATTTTTAAACTCATCTTATTTTCTAATGATATTGATTTCTAATGAATTTGATTTCTATGAATAGTTTCTAGATATGGGTATACCACTGTGTTTAGATGCCATGTCTAAGTCATAATCTAACCTTTTTGATACAGTAAAGAAAGTTTTTAACTTTTCAGTCAAAGAGGAAAAAAAATTCAAATTTTTGGATTTAAAAAAAAATCTTTTTTTGAATATCATTGTTGATTGCTCTACAGTCCTAAAAATGCAGGAATGCAGACGAATCAATTAAGGCAAGTACTGAATAAATTTGCCCATTAAGATGTTCATAGATGGCAGCACCACAGAAAGCATTGACTTCATTTGAGTTGTATCCGTAATTTCTTTTCTCTGATTTTTTTATTGAAATTTTATTGAAATTCCCCCAAAACAAAATTGTTTCCCCAAATATTCGAAGAATTAATAAACATTGTAATTGAATAAGATGAATTCATAATGTTTACTACCACATAAAAAGTAAAAAAAACGCTTTGTGAAGTATTTTCATTTGTTTTCCTTATTCTAAATTTATGCAAGGAACCTTGAAGTTTCATTTTGTACCAATAGGTAGCAGCACCACAGCTCAAATAAATCTCTTTAAGTTGAGACAGGATTTATATTTCATCTGCTTCAGTATATTTCTAATACATTTTTATTAAAGAAAAATAGGTAATGTAGCCAATACATAACTAATAAAGCTTTATGGTAATTTTAATATCCATATTCATAATTATAATTTTAAATGAAATTATTATTTTACCAAATTTTTCAGGTGTGATATTTTGCTCCAAACAACTTGATTCTACTATTTCTGAAAACAAGAATTCGAGGTTTTGAACTTTAAATAAACATAATTTCTATATCCCATTAAAAAAATAAGATAAGAGGAAATAAAGTACAGTTAGACAAAGCCAAATAAAAGGAGGTATTTTTAATTTAAAACCAATACATTAAAAGAAAAAAAAAATGCAATTTGATGGGGAAATATTAAAAATTTTTAGTGGCAAGGAAAATTTAGAAAATCGTAAGAATATTAAAAATATTTTTGAAGATATTTTAATTTAAACTGCATGCAAAATATGAAATTAAACTGACTCCCGTTCGCGAATTTTGCATTATTATTAACGATTTCTTCAGACCTACGAACTGTAGAAAGATTTTTAAATTATTTATTTACTTTTTTTTAGAAATAAATAAAGCTGATTAAATTTTTTTTTATTCTGTTGTCAAATAAGACAATAGAATGAAAAAATTTATAGAAATATAAAAATCTGCGCACGTCAAATGTCCTCATCCTATTGAAAGTTACGCTTTATGAAATTTAATAATAATATAATTATAATAAGAAAAAAACGAAATCAATTTATACCCGTGCTAGTGTTGTTTCAGAAATCTGTTAGAAAAGATGTCTGACTTCCAGTGGCGTACGCAGAATTTTTTCAAGGGGGGTGTTCATAATTTTCTGAAACTACTAAAAGAAATTCGAGTCTGTAATAAAGCACTATTATTTCCCTAATTTAGACAGCTAGACAATTTTGACTTTTTATTTAGACAACATTGTTCGGTTAAATTTTGATTTGATTTTTTAAGTTTAAGAACATAATGTAATATCTTCTGAAAAAAGTCCAATGTCATAAGGGTGGGAAGTAACACTTTGAGGGCCACTTTCACATTCATCAGATTTTGTTATGCTAGAAACGTTTTCTTCAACGGAAGTATCACATTTCTGTACAACAGAAAAACTTACATTGATACTAGATGCTGTCACCTCACTAATTTCAGGTCGTGATTTTTTCTCAAAATAATTAAAAATTGTTAAATTCTTACGTTTTGACATCCTAAAGATCCAAGAACAGTAAATATATATATTGGCACAAAAATAAATGCTATGCTCAGGGCCGGCGGGTACGCGGGGACCTAAGCCATTCAAATTTTTGGGGCCCTTCGATTAAGTTGTTTTTCTCGTATATTTTTTATTTATTCAAATATAAAAGTATTTATATATCTTTTCATTTCAGAAAGCATGTTTAAAATTAAAATAAATAATAATAAATTGAATTTTACTTTATTTTGTTAAATTAGAACTAAATTTTAATCATAACATTTTGAAAAAATTTTAATATATATTTAAAATAGATTTTTTTAAAAAAAAATCATTGTTTTCCTCAATTTTTTAAAATTTATTTTCAAAAAAATCCATTTTAAGGGGGCCTCTAATTATTTGATATTACATCATCCACTGTACTCCGTTCCCCCTTTTATATAATTTTTCACCGCATCTCCAAAATTCTCGAATTGTCTCAAAGACGACAGAACGTCTAGGATTCCAGAATCATCGCGTAAAGATCTCGCGAATGACAGCCAGTCTCGAAAATTATACTGGCAGGACAGAAAGGAAACAGTCCGTAACAGTATCACGTGAATTTGGTTTCAAAAGTACAACCCTATTATAGTAAATGTTTTTTCAGTATTCTGAGAAATACAGTGAGAAAAAAAAGTAGGCATAAGGCAGATAAAAATATATTGTCTTAAAAAATAATAGCTCGCATAATTTCTACTAAAATTTTTATTTTTGCCATTTTGTCTGAGCTCAAGGTGGGTGTTTAAACCCCTAAACCCCTCCCTTGCGTACGCCACTGCTGACTTCTTCTTAGTTTGAGAAAGTTCCCAATTTATAATTTTTTTTATTGTTAGCAATTATTTTAAGCAAGGCCAGTTAATAAGTGTACACAGTATAAAAATACAATTTCTACCTTTTTTTTTTTTTTTTTTTTTTTTTTTTTTTTTTTTTTTTTTTTTAAGAAACAAGATTTACAAGATTTGGGTAAAAGAAAATAAATAATATTTTTAGTATTTCTTAGGACATGCATTAGTTTTTCTTCTTTTTTTCTTAGTAACAAGATTTGGATCAAACCAAATAAATAATATTTTTAGTATTTCTTACGACATATTGGTATTTATTTATTTATTTATTTTAAATAACAAGATTTAGGTCAAACCAAATAAATAATATTTTTAATATCTCTTAGGATATATATCGGTATTTGCTTACTTTTTTTTTAACTAACAAGATTTGGGTCAAATCAAATAAATAATATTTTTAGTATTTCTTAGGATATATATTATGATTTTTTCTTAAAGTAGCAAGATTTGGGTCAAACCAAATAAATAATATTTTAAGTATTTCATAGGATATTTATTAGTATACAATTAAAATATGACTATGTATTCTGACATAAATATATACTCTCAGACTACTGCGGAATTTCCGTATTTTTGGGAAATATTTCTCCTAGTGTAACAAAGATAATGTATTAGAATAATGAATTAGAATTTAGGGAATTTTGCCAACCGCTGCATGTAAATAATTTAAGCAGTTACAAAAAAAGGTTAATTTAACTAATGATTTACTCTCTTAACTTTCAATAAAAGTTTCATAAAAAATTCAATTTTTTTCAGGATTTCTGTTTTATTTCACCCCATATTTCGTGCAAATCTCAACTGTTGGAGGTTATGCAAATATGTGTCCCTTCCAATTGAAAATGAAACTCTTTTCCACCAATTTTTTTTCTATTTTGGGTACTTTGGTTTCGCTTTGAGGAACAATCGCACCTCCTATAGTACCGTCATTCGGGGCTACTTTGTGCAGCGGGGGCTACTTTGTGCAAACTCGAATTTGGCATTTTTCAAGTGCTGCTTGTCAGTATTATGTTTATTTCGCGTTAAAAATGTGTGGAATTTGAAGATAGAAGTCTCTTCTATTACTACAAACATTTTTTCGAATTTTAAAACAATCTCAGAGTGTGTTTCGTTCATCCAATGTCAACAACTTTCCGAGGACGTCGGATGTCGAAAAGTGTGCGTGGAAACTTTAGCTGTGAAATGCAAAGACGTTGATAAAACAATTGTCGTAAGTGCAAAATTTTTTATTTATATATTAATAAACAATTATATCATGTTAGCGTTAAAAAAATTTGAAAATTAATAACAAATAAACGGAAAATGAAAAAAAATGCACTTTGGGGCTACTTTGTGCAAAGTTTCATTCGTTTTTTTTTTCGACAGAAAAATGGTCAGACGTTATAAAAAAATACCTGGAACGAGAAACTACCGTGATTACACTTTAGAAAAGCTGCAACAATGTTTGCAAGCAGTTGCTGGTGGTATGTCGATTGCAGAAGCTTCTCGGAAGTACAAAATCCACAGAAATACTATCTCTAATAAAATTCACAAGAAACACGTGAAACTTCCTGGTAAACTATTATTTTTCTTCTACAAAGATTTTTCTAATGACTTAATCAAACGATTTAACACATAAAAATATATTTTATAGGACATCGGGTAATTTTGACAGAAACTGAAGAGCAAGTTCTGTCATGTTCATTCAAGGATGTTATGTTCAAATTTAACAATATTATAAATGTTAATGAATATGTAATAATTATTATTTTTAAAATTTCATCCATTTCAATGTTTAAAAATGTATATGGTTTCCTTTTGTTTAAACTCAAATGTTTTGAAATAAACATTCTTTTTAAGAAAAAATTCTTCAAAAAAAATGGTTTTTTAACGCTGAAAATTATTTTCAAACTAATATCTTTACATATCTTGATGTTTTTGTCTTTAAAAATGTCAACAATTAACTTTTTTAACAATTTTATATCAATATTTTACTAAAAACATGATTATTAAACTGAATTCCTATCGCTGCACAAAGTAGCCCCATTTGGGGGCTACTTTGTGCAAGGTATGTTTTGACTTATTATTCGTAAATATTACATACAAATAATGCCAATATTGATCAAATTCATTCGTCTGAGTCCAGTTATGAATATAATATCGATAAATTTTACTAAAGTTTGAATTAACATAGTTTTTTTACATGTCAAAGTTCAAAAATTGCGAAATCCTGCACAAAGTAGCCCCGAATGACGGTAGTTAAGTATTACATAATAGTAAATATAAACCCGCTTTTACCCAGGCGCACAAGCGTCTAAAAATATAAAAAGTGCTGGACTCTTAATTCTTTTTTATCTATTTAATTACTCAAATGTAACTACCAGTATAACTAAAAATGCAAATTACATGTATTTAAACTGAAAATATTCCATGCATTCACTTTTATTGATATACTGAAAGAAATATGTTAGAGAAGTTGTTAATTTTAATCTTTTTAATAGATTTTTGATTGTTATTAGCCACTAATTTTTAAAGTTTTAAACGCACCCCCGCTGGCAATAAAAATAAATATTCATTAGGCGTATAAACAATGACTTTTTCTTAAAGGTGTTTATCTTAACTAGACCACTTTTAGCACCGAGTGCACTTTTAGCAGTTTTTATGTTAAATACTAAAAAATTGGAAGCTTGTTTCAATATTAGTTTGTACCTTAGAAAAACAAAACATGTCCTTCAAACTGTGAATAAAATTGTAAAATAAAGCTTTTAATCAGTAACAAAGAAATAAGAAGAACTGAGGAGGCCTAATAAAATATTTATTTAATATGTAACCACTCTTTTCACATCATTGTAATAAAGAAAGTCGGACATTTTTAAGAGAGTGGGTAAAAATGTACTCCCTTAAGAAATCATCTGATCACCTTAAAAATATTATACATTTATTATCTATAAAGGTATTGTTTCCTCCTTTTTGAAGTACACATTAAGAAACATTTTGTTTTACTTTTAGAGTAAAAGATGGTAAAATTGTTTTCTTGCAAACAGTTTATATATCTTAGATTGACATTTTAAACCTAAAACCTAATGTTATTAAATTTCCAACTGATTGTTAAAAGAAATTGTAGCTAATTTCATTATTACATTACGAATGAGTAATTACTTATTCTGATAGTTACTTTTGATTTGCTCTTTTTAATTAACTGACAATGACTTAAACAAAAGATTGTCCTAAAATGGAACGTAATTGTGGGACTAGTCAATATTTTGCTTTTATTGATTATTAGGGTATTTCTTTTAAATTAGGTTAAAATTTTTATATAGTTAATCCATTTACAATTCTTTTACAAATTTTTTGTTATTATTAAATTCGAGTAATTCTTTTAAAGTGGAAAATTTAAAAAAAAAACGCAACAATGCTTCAAATATTTCAGAATTTTTTTTAATACTAAATGTTAATTACACATCGATTCTTCTTATTTTTTTATAACAGTTGAGGAACTTAGTGGAAGAACCAGGTAAGTGATATTTTCAGAGTGGCTATAATCAAGGCAAGAAGAAAAAAAAGTGGTACCCCAACTATGATATTACAGATTTATTAGAAATTGGAACTAATAATTCTTAACCTTATTTTATTTACCGCAATCTAATTTAAAATAAAATCATGCAAGCATACTCCAAACTAATTTGGATTAGTTATGTTAAAGTAAAAGCAAAAATATTAATTTATATACATACTCATACCCATATTGAGGCGACCACTTTATGTTAATTTCCCTGATTTATAAATACCCCTGAAAATGTCACTTACCTGCTTCTTCCACAAGGCTCTTCAATTGTGAAATGTAAACTTCAAAAATTATATTTATACACCTCCGTCTATTAGGTGACATTTAAGATTAATTTGCCTAACTACTTTATTAAGTAAAAACCGAATTTGACTTAATTAATGCAATGTATTTTTACATTCTAAAAAATATAAAAAATACACTTCTAATTCAGTCATCTTCTTTTAAGATTTTTTTTTTTTTTTTGCAATATAGTTCTGTTGCTTATTTTATATTAATATATATCAGGTTCAAACATTTTTTATCAGGTTCAAGCATTTTTATATATAAATTGATAAGATAATTTATTGAAAACACTAATTTTAGTTTGAAGTTAGTTCCCTTTCTATTTATTTTGTTTTAAACCTCATCGCATAAGATTAGAGTGGATAAAAACAACTTGCTTAAAAATGTAAGACCAAATTAGATTATTTATCATTCAAAATAAAGATAATAATAAAATACAAGATTTATTCAAACTCATGATTAAAAAACATTTTTGGAAAACTCTTAACCCACGCTAGTTCTCCTCTTCCTCTAATGCAGGGCTTATACATAACAGAACGGAAAACAGCTAAGAAAATAGTTTTATTTTGGCTTGTTTTCGGAAAATATACCATAATTTTTAAACAGTTATAAAGTATGTATGTAGGACTGTTATGAAAGTGACGAAGAGTTAAGAATTAGCTTATTTTAATCCTCTTGAAAACCAGATAGAAATAAATACTATCTGGTTTTCGAAATAATCTTACTTACTGGCGATAATCTTACTTTCTGTCCTGCTTTAATGTGATTTTGGTTTTAAAAATAGAAACATTTTTAAATGCTTTTAGTTGGAAAATATTGTGTCATAAATATGGATATTTCTTTCCAATATTTATATTATTAACATATTATCGTGAAGACGCGTCTTGTTTTTCCTAGGTAAATTTGATGAATAATAAAAATATATATATATATATATATATATAATTTGTNTAAAAAATAAAAGTTAGTAGCTATAATTTGATACTATTTCAGTTTCAGAGGAAATTTTTTGCTTACTGCTGTTAATTTTTGAATTTTTTTAAGCCAACATTGAAACACGCATCTCATAATTGTCATATATAAGTACATATGTTCTTAATTTATTTATATCTAATAATGGACTAAGTGATTTTAAATTTAATTTATAAACTCAACAAATGAAAAGAAAATGCTGAACTCTGTAATCATTTTAATTTAAAAAATAAAAGTTAGTAGCTATAATTTGATACTATTTCAGTTTCAGAGGAAATTTTTTGCTTACTGCTGTTAATTTTTGAATTTTTTTAAGCCAACATTGAAACACGCATCTCATAATTGTCATATATAAGTACATATGTTCTTAATTTATTTATATCTAATAATGGACTAAGTGATTTTAAATTTAATTTATAAACTCAACAAATGAAAAGAAAATGCTGAACTCTGTAATCATTTTAATTTAAAAAATAAAAGTTAGTAGCTATAATTTGATACTATTTCAGTTTCAGAGGAAATTTTTTGCTTACTGCTGTTAATTTTTGAATTTTTTTAAGCCAACATTGAAACACGCATCTCATAATTGTCATATATAAGTACATATGTTCTTAATTTATTTATATCTAATAATGGACTAAGTGATTTTAAATTTAATTTATAAACTCAACAAATGAAAAGAAAATGCTGAACTCTGTAATCATTTTAATTTAAAAAATAAAAGTTAGTAGCTATAATTTGATACTATTTCAGTTTCAGAGGAAATTTTTTGCTTACTGCTGTTAATTTTTGAATTTTTTTAAGCCAACATTGAAACACGCATCTCATAATTGTCATATATAAGTACATATGTTCTTAATTTATTTATATCTAATAATGGACTAAGTGATTTTAAATTTAATTTATAAACTCAACAAATGAAAAGAAAATGCTGAACTCTGTAATCATTTTAATTTAAAAAATAAAAGTTAGTAGCTATAATTTGATACTATTTCAGTTTCAGAGGAAATTTTTTGCTTACTGCTGTTAATTTTTGAATTTTTTTAAGCCAACATTGAAACACGCATCTCATAATTGTCATATATAAGTACATATGTTCTTAATTTATTTATATCTAATAATGGACTAAGTGATTTTAAATTTAATTTATAAACTCAACAAATGAAAAGAAAATGCTGAACTCTGTAATCATTTTAATTTAAAAAATAAAAGTTAGTAGCTATAATTTGATACTATTTCAGTTTCAGAGGAAATTTTTTGCTTACTGCTGTTAATTTTTGAATTTTTTTAAGCCAACATTGAAACACGCATCTCATAATTGTCATATATAAGTACATATGTTCTTAATTTATTTATATCTAATAATGGACTAAGTGATTTTAAATTTAATTTATAAACTCAAGAATTGGGAAGAAAATCCTAAACTTTGTAACAATTTTAAATATAAAAATAAAAGTTAGTAGCTATAATTGATACTGTTCCGGAAATTTCCTGCTTACTGCTGTTAATTTTTTAAATATAAAGTATAATATATAGGTATTAACAAATTTATTCATTTTTAATGAAATTTAGATATATTTCCTTCCGCTGTAACACCAAGACATCAGCTGCCTGATACCAACTAATAAAATATAACTTTCACTTCTATTCAGAAACTGCCAGATGGCAGACGAAAATTTACCTCGGGTTCGAATTTTTTTTCTTCCTTTTTTGGTCATCCAACCACGCGTGATGTTCTATCACAAAATATCACTCAGTTGCTAAGCTCCCGCCTGAATTCATTTTTATTTTGTTTTAGTTGCTGTTGAGATTTTTCCCGTCTGCACTAGGACACGTGCGATTATTGTTTGGGCTATAACGGTCCGCCCGAAAAGGGGGAGGATTTACCATTGAGTCCAGGGTTGCCCTGGTACTCGGACTGTTCGGGTGTAGTATGATTGATTATATTATTTGGATCAAACAGCTGCTCTGGAAAAGTCGCCAAATCAACAATATATTACTTTGTATAATATGAATGAAATGAACACACGATGTAGACGATAGCAAATTAATTTTTATCGAAAGAACTGTTTGGAGTCTAATAACAAACACTCTATTAAAATATTTAAATCTGTACTAGTATAATACCTCTCTATTTAAAGCAATTTGTCGATAATGTTTTATTGTATGTAAACACTGAACTCACATTACATCTTTCTCTAGCATTCAGCTTATTACAATATACAGTTTTTTTCTTATTTTATTTATTTATTTGTTTATTTTTTTAATATCTAACCTTGAATTGCAGATCAAATTTTTTGCTGACGACTACTAAGGTTGAACTATGTAGCTTTGTGATTTTTAATCAATCCAGAAGACAAGAAAACTCCTGAAACAGTAACCTGAAAGGTATTGATTTGTTACGGGAGCATGGAGGACTTTGCGACTCGACAGATTTAACGTGCATCAGTCACTATTTACTACACGGTGAGTCTTCGGCCGGTGGGGATCGAACCCACGAACTCTTGGACATGGGCCCAGTGGCTTACCAACCAGGCTATTCCGGCCTTAATGTGCAGGGATTAATCAAAATAATTAAAACACTTCTTACTAATTATTTGTAAACAATTTTTCTTCTAGCATAAAATGTTTTGGAAGGTTTCAAAAGGACAAAATTCTTGACACATTTAAAAAAATCTTGCTTCAAGAAATGATGTCGTTTTTAAAGTTCGCATAGACCAAAATGAGCATTGGAAGATAACTTCCCTTTAGCTAAGCAAATTTTCAAATCATTCTGTAAGATTGTAATATTTACATATGAATGCTTATAGTTGTAAAGAAAAAGAAAAGCTGCTTTTAACTTCCTGCGTTTAATCTGGTCGTAGCAAATTTTATATGAGTTAACGTCACGCACGATTTGTGCCGACAATAATTCCACCTAACATCTTCGAAAACGTTTCTTACGAAAAAGAAAATTGTTTTCTTAGAGTTAGTATAGAAATGCTTCAAATATTTTTATCAATCCCTTTTTAATATAAATGAAAAATTTAATTAATAAACCTACATGCAGACTCTTTAGAGAGTTGCAAACTCCAAAAACCTATCAGAGGTTTAATAACTAATACTGCATCAAAATGATAACCTCTGTACTTCAAAGGATGTACCGCTAATATTTTCATTTTCAGAACATATCTTATTATAGCATTTTTGATTTACCTGTCTTAAATATTTATTTGTGAACTTTTTCTTGCGAAAGTAAGTATTAAAGGTGGTCATTACAGAACACCTATTATATAGTAAGACACATATTACCACGTTCTTAATTGAAAAATGCCTCCGTTAACCGAGGACTCAAATAAACCAACTATAATGATCATGGTGATCTCTCTAAGATAATGACCCATCATGGGTCAACGTTTCCTTCAACTTGTTTTCAAAAGATAAAGACTAGGAACTCAAAAATTTCATTTTTTAAAAAAGAAGACACTTTATAATATCTAAACATTATACACTGCTGGGCAATTGCTAAGAATGGACCACAAATGGCTGCATAGTGCATTAAGAATTAAGAGTGGTTAACCAGGGCTAAAGAGAATAGAAGGGCTGGTTCACTCCAGGACTAAAGAGAATAGAAGGGCTGGTTCACCTCTTTGAAGTAGCTCTCGCCGCGCCAATCCTCCGATTTTCTCTAGTGACGTCACTTTGGCGCAAAGCTCGCACTTTTACTTCAAGAACGGAGCGTTCGGCCTTACTAGTTCTAACTAATATTGGAGCATTTCTTTTTGCGAGATATTCTTAGACATTTGTTATTTTCTATGATGACTTTCCTCAGTTTTTGCAGTGAATTTTCTAGAATTTAAAACTATTATCGAAATGCCAGTTTGCGCGATTGCAACTTAAAAAAATTCTGATAGAAAAACAAAAGAAAAAATATATAATTTTCCGCGTGTTCTCTAAAGTAAATGAACAGCTATGTAAAGAATGGATTCCGAAATGACACAGTTAATATAAAACAGCAATACGTTTATTCTGTCGTTGAGAACTTTTTATAAAAATTCATTATCTAAATAGAAACCGCCTCGTTACTTCAAAAAGAGAGGCAGATGAAAAAAATTAAAAAATGGCTAAAGTCAAAGAAAATTAAAATGTAAATAAAAAGTATAAATAAAATATATAGTATATAGTTGGAATTCTCCTAATTTCATAACATATTTTTTAATGTAGTTATTCTAAGTATTTATGATTTTTTTTAAAAATTATATTCTCTTAAATTTATAAATTATATCATCGTAAATTTAAATATCTATAAGCAATTGTAAAATTTCTAATGTCATTATGAACCTAAATTATTATTTTGTTTCAGTAATTAGCGTTTAAGGTTGATGTTTCCTAATGATTAAGTAGGAACAAATTGCTATTAACGGCATATTTTGAAACCAGGGATTCTAAATTTAACTCAACTTATTGTTATAAAAGAATATGTAGATAAAAAAAGTGTCGATATATGCTTTCATTTTTCTTAATAATTAAAGTTAAAACAGAACTTTTTAAAATGAAGTATTTATAGTGTCATTTTCGCCAACTAGTAAAACATTTTTATAAGTTTAAAATGGTATTTTTTTTAATATAATGGCCAAGAAA
>NC_092215.1:45910614-45933270 GCF_043381705.1 Parasteatoda tepidariorum | reverse complement strand
GCCGGCCGAAGACTCCCCGTGTAGTAAATGGTGACTGATGCACGTTAAATCTGTCGAGTCTCAAAGTCCTCCATGTTCCCACAACAAATCAATACCTCTGGGGGTACTGATCCAGGAGTTTCCTTGTCTTCTGGATTGGTTCAAAATTACAAGGCTACGGCGTTGAACATTTGTAGTCGTAAACCCAAAAATTGGGTCGACTGTTCAACGGCGGTCATAAAATAAAATAAAATAATCAACCTATTTTCTTATTTCATTTATAAATATAAGGAACTAAAACAAGACATAAAACACAAGTTATAAGTTGAAATTTTAATATTTTTCATGTGTACAAATTTTTTAATTTACCATCAGTTTACTATCCCAAATTATCTAGGGCAAATGTATAAAGTTAATAATTAGTCGTTGCATATGTTCACATCTTCATAATCTGAAAAATCATCTGCGTTACTTTCACTTTCTCTCGTGAACGCTATTTTTTTACTCTTTTTACTATGTAACTTCATCAATCATCGTATATACAATTGTACAAAACACGTTTGCAGTCCCACAAATAGCAAAACTCCCAAACAAAAATTGACTAACTTCCAATCACTGCAGATTATTAATATTTTTTGCTTTGCTTCCGGCCGAATAAAAACGTGAAAAAACAAAACGTATTGACGAAATCTGCTATGCCCGAATTTACTCGCGATAATAAATATTTGCAATATACTCATACCCGAGTTAACACGGGATAATCAAGCGGTTAAATGCCATGGGAAATAAAAGAATGTTAGGACATTTTAAAAAGATAACTTATTGTGCTCTGAAACCCAGAGTGTTTGAAATGTGTTTAAGGAACAAAAGCGTCATTTTTCGCTGTAGACGTGAAGAAAAAAAATTGTAGTCATACTTGAGTAAGATGTCAGTAGATTGTATGGCCATCATGGAGAACGATTCAAATTTCCTGACATCATTGCATGCTTTGCACAACAGTATTCAGCAGCTGTTGTCCTATTACTCTGCCAGTGCACGGATGAGTGTGTTTATTGCGGAGCATTCTCGATTAGCAATCCTCCAAAGCATCCCACACAACACAATTCATACGAGGCGTTGAATATCCTCGCTGTATACACACACCTCGACAGAGATTGTTCAATGACATGTCACACTTCAAAACAAACTTATCACCTGCAGTGAACATGAGGCAAACAAATATCTTAAATTCGCAACATTTTAAATGTGACGCTTGAAAATACAAAATAAGCATAATTACTCTACCACCACTAAATGTAGTGCAACAGTTGTCTTTAATAGAAAGAGAGGTAAAAGATTTGAGATAACACACTTTATATACATGTTAGAATCAATTTTCACTCTATTATTAAAACCTACTTGAATTTTTGGGTCTGCCACAATTGAAACATTTTAATAATGATGTTGTCGTAGGCCATTAAGGCAAGGGAAGCGATTGTTTCTGCTTTTCAGTGGCGCCATCTATGGCCAAGAATTCGACTTCTGCCACACGAATACGCCACACCCGCTTATAGGGCGAACCCATTCATACATCCATAGGTCGTAATTTTGAAATGAACCAGAGAATGATCAATCTCCAATTCAATACCCCCGAGGTATAATTTGTTATGAGAATACGGAGGACTTTGTAACCAGACAGATTTAGCGTGCACCAGTCACCATGTACCCTACGGGGAGTCTTTGGCCGGCAGGATTCGAAAACCCGTTCTCACGAATTTTAATAATGATGTTTCACACATATGGGGTTTTCTCTTCTGGCTCTGCGTGGCCATGTTGATTTTGTTCGAGTCTTTAGCTCATCTTATAAATGATCAATCATATGCTTTGTATTGTAGAGACCAACCCAGAAGAAAAGGGAACTCAATCATTGAGATAAACTAGCCTTTAATGAAACCAAATCACATTTACGTTACACGGAGAGAAAAGCCTCCCACGATTTGCCCAAGGGCAAACGATCCTTCCACCGCAGAGGATGTTTTACGTGAGTGCTGTGGTAGGTGCGGGACGGGATCAAAATTTAAATCTGGGTTACCTGATGGGGAGACGAATGCTCTATGCAAGAGCCACTAATGTATTTGTAAAATAAAGGACATATGCGTTAAAATAGCATAATTAATTCCTAAAAAGAAAATTTTTAACATTAGGTTTACGGGACGCGTCATTTTGTCGCATTTCGAATTTTATAAGGAAAATTACAAAACCCGTTTGCATTTTTATTTCATCTCTTGTAATGACTTTTATCCATTGATTGAGGTAAATATATATTGAAGTCTATTTTCTTCAAAAGCGTTGAAATATTGAAATTCTCTTTGTGGTATATCTATCTCTACGGATATGCGTCAATTTGACGCGATCGTAATTAAGACAAAATTTTGAGTAAATATGTAAACATCTCATCAATAATAAATAGGAATGTAGCGACAATCCGTTATCCGATATCGTTATCTCAAATGAAACAAGCGATAAACAACTGTTGCCGATAAGCAATAATAGAAAGAACAAATGCGGAATGTCAATTGATTTAGTGAATTATTTTTCACACCACTGTATGTTTATATAAAAAGCTACTTAGCTCCAGTTCTCTCGTTCTTTTAAAATATTGGTAAAATTTTGCTTGTCTTCAAAAGTTTCATGGAATTTTTTATGGTTTTAATTTCACTTGTTGCTGTTGTCGTAGACCAGTAAGGCAAGGTGTGCAATTGTTCTTACTTTTCAGTGGCGCAATCTATGACCAAGAAATCAACTTCTGCCTCACCCATACGTCACACCCGTTTATAGAACGGACCCTTTCCTGCATCCATTCATTCTTCCAGAAATCGTAATTTCGACCTGAACCAGAGAGCGATCAATCTCCGATTCTGTATCTCCAGAGGTAGAATTCGTTGTGGGAACATGGAGGACTTTGTAACCCGACACATTTATTGTGCACCCGTCACCATTTACTACACGGAGATTCCTCAGCCGGCTGGATTTGAACTCCCGTTCCTACGAACGTGGGTTCAGCACCCAACCAACCAGGCTATCCCGGCCTATTTAATTTCACTTTAATTTTAGGAATTAACTTGGGTAATTTAACATCTAGTTACGTTTCCTTTTATTTACAATTTTATTTTGCTCGATAAGAATTTAGTAAAAATTATTTATTTATTTATTAATTCTCCACCAATTTTTTAAGTTTCTTTCCGGTCACCCTGTTATTTCAAAATAGGCAAACCCTCTGTTACTTTAACAGTTACAACATATATAATTACTTCTGGAACTAAGAATTCTATACATAGGTTAGAATTGTTAATAATTGTGGGAGTTACATTTTAAAAGTAATACAAAAAAGGAAATGTTTTTACTATAAGTATTTTGTCTTTTATAAAAATTAACAGCCGCTAGTCTTGTATTAGCCACTAGTTTTCTTTTAGAATATGATAAACTTGATCTAAATGTGCTATTTATTAGTTACTTGCATGAAGTAACCCTTTCAAAAACAAATCTTCATTTTCTAATCAAACTAAGTTTTTAAAATGCTTAATTCTTATGTGTTACAACAAAATGTTGCACCCCCTCAGCAAAAAAGATTTTTCAGAAATTTATATAAGTATTTAACATAAAGGTTCGCTTGTTGTTATCGCTATTATAATTTGTAGATCCTATTCTCCACCAACAAAAGATAATAAGCGTATTTAGTCACGTTGCTATCTAGAATTTAAAAAATGCTTAATAACGTGCTTTAGGACTATTTGTACCAAGTAAAAGAAGAAAAAAAACAGTAAAATATCCCTGACTGCCAAACATAAAATATATAGAGTACTGTTTCTTATTTAAGAGAAATGAAACCATGATGAATAACTAAAAATAGGAAAACTTTTCTCTTTAAGAAATAGAATGATTTAACTATCCTATAGCCCTGATCAATTAAAACTGATTATAAAGGCATAAAAGAAGCAGAAACTTTTCACTTGAACGAAATCGAAGAACTAAATCTATTCTTACTTAATAAAAAGTTCTCCAAAGCAGTGCTCTTGAATATGAGGATAAGACTTATCATGTTATAAAGTAACTATTAATAACGGAAAAAGTCTCAAAGACCATTTAATAATCCCGGGATTAATGCCATTTATAAAAGGATTATTTTCGTATCTAGCGTCTTCTGTTTACTGATGTGTATTGGAGGCATAACGTTTATTTGATTCACGTTTAATAGTGGCTGAAAATTTTTCAAAAATATCAAATATTAGCAAAAAAATATTTTTCATATTTTTTTTCAACTATCATTATTAATATCTATGACATATACTGGTATTGAAACCGTGGTGGTTCAGGGGATAGAGAGTTCACCTTCGAATGAGGTGAACCGGGTTCGAATCCCAGCGATGACTGTTCTGTACAAATTCCGCAACAGGCTCGCATCGACCATACTGCTGACGTAAAAATATCCTCAGTAGTTGATGGATCACGGGTAGAGTCCCCTTGCCGTCGGCCTAACCGTGGGAGGTTTTCGTGGATTTCCTCTCCATGTAACGCAAATGCGTTATAGTTTCATCAAGAAGTCTTATACGAAAGCAAATTTCTTCCAATACTTGATCCAAGAGTTCCCTTGTCTTTTGGATTGAGTTCAAAGTTACAAGGCTACGGAGTTTAACATCGTAAAAACAGTAGCCTTGTCGTAAACCCAAAAATTGGGTCGATTGCCCAACGACGGTTATAAAATAAAACATAAAATATAATGGGATTGGGAAAAAATACGGCAGCACTTCTATACTAAGTAAACCATCTTTATTTTAACACCAAGTGTTTTGGAGAATTTTACATGGCAAAACTGAATTTTGCCATGGCAGAAATGGTTTTTTAGAATGCTTTAGCATATATTTTGTTTCCTATGTAAATTTCATTATACCCATCAAAAACTATTACTCAATCAAGTAAAGCTTAGTATTTTTTTCATAGTTTAGCTAAATTAAATTTGGAATTTCTGTGGGTTGTTGTTTAAAAAGAGGCTTCAGATTGTTTTCAATTTTTTGATATTGTGATCAAAAATCATGCATGAGAACTGAAACTTGTCGACTCTTTTAAGGGATCTCCAAGTAGCTTTTGTAAATCGCCTAAGATCTGTAAATCGGGGCCTGATTGAAGAACATTTAAGTACAAAAACGTGATATTTCACAGCGTGTGTTTATGTTCACAACGCTATTTTTCCTGTATACCATAAATCAGTGTATAATTTAATGTGAATTTGTAACTAAGAGAAAAGAGATAAATTGCCAAATATAGGTAACCCATATAACTCATGGTGAAAGCCCATCTGCGTATTCCTGAGTGTGCTCTATCCTTACAGGAAAAAAAGATGAAAAAAAGGGGGGTGCTGACAATCGAGCAGACGATGAAGAGAAGGCCTGAACAGAAGTGTAACAAAGGCCACGCGACTTCTATTTCTACCTCTTATGTTACCCACCTTTTAATAAAATTTCCTTTTATTTCATTTCTTTTTTAAACCAGATTCCCCTTTTGGATGATATCCGTACATCACACGCCGTCTGCAACTCCAAAATAAGGCTCGAAGTAAAATATAAAAATAAAAAACTTTTCTATCAGCACATTATTCTTATTATCTTGAAATGTGTGATGTTATCAACTAGTAAAACTTATGGCTGGAATTTTAGGTTAAAGGATATCGTATCAACTCACGTGCTTTTTAATAAAAAAAATATTTTTTAAATCTTCTCCAAGCATTGAATATAAATATTTAAAGAAAAATTATTCTATCTTTATTTAGTGCATATCAATACCCTTTTTTTCACAGGATATCTACCCTTTTCTTCTTTCTTTATTATATAATTAATTTATTTGTAATGTCTATGCTAATCTAACTGCATATATTATGGCTACTACTGAAGTTGGAAAAACCGGTAATAAAAACGTCTTATTCTAGATCCACGTCATTTTCTGGAATTTAGCAAGCATATCTACTTTTTATTTTATAACCGTCGTTAAACAGCGCATCCAATTTTCTGGTTTACGACTTCTAATGTTCAACTCCATAGCCTTGAAATTCTGAACCCAATCCAGAAGACAAGGGAACTCCTGGATCATGTACTGGGAGAAATTTTGCCTTCATGGAGGACTTTTTGATGGAACTAACCCGCATTTCCGTTACATGGAGAGGAAGACCACTACAACCTCCCACGGTTAGCCTGACGGCAAGTGGACTCTAACCCAAGATACGTCTACCATTGACGATATTTCACGTCAGCACTGTGGTCGGTGCGAGCCGGATGCGGGCTCGTATAAACCAGCCATTACTGGATTCGAACCCGGTTTACCTTATTGGAAGGCGAATGCTCTATCCCCTGAGCCATCACGGCTCAAGCGTATTTACTTGGAAAATTTCCTACTAGTAAATGATTGGAGGGATAGGATCTTCATTTAGAATCTTACAGCTTGTTCCAGAGGTGCAAACTTGCTTCGCTTTATAAAAATATATTTTCTAGTGGTAACAAAGTTATTTTAAGTTTAGTATTTTTAATGTTAAGTAAGATTTCTACCAGTACATATCAAAAATACGATGTATTATATCACATGCACTATTTTAGTTTTCTCGTAGATACTCATATAAAGAGTGGTTGTAATTATCTTTAATCTACAAGTTTTATTATTTCATTCGCTAAAATTTATTAAATTTTTGCTGAAAGCGGAGCAGTTGGCATCCCTGTTGTTCTTTCAAAAACAAGGCTGTTTCTTTATTAGCCCTTTCGCGCCAACTGCCACAAATATGTGCCAGCATAAAACCGTATCAATCAGGGTAAAAAGATAAAACTGGTAATCAAAGTATTTCTTTAGCATTTTATTTGTGGGTGGAGTTATAATTGTTTGATTTATTTAATTCACCATTTCTTTGTTCAAAATAAAACTATTTAGTTATACTTTGAATTAACATTGATTATATATATGATTAAACTAACAATAATTAAAGTAAAAGTAAAGTCTGTCAAATTAGCAACAATTACATTTAAGTTACCGTTTTTTATTTAATTACAACTTGATTCTGATTTTGTACGAATTCTTTTCTGAATCACCCGTCCCCAAGGGGTTAAGGGTTCCTTTACAAATATTTCTTGGTAGGATAAATCGAAACCTAATGATCAAGTAGACAAATTTTCTTGTTTTTAACTTTGAATAAAACTTTTGTAAAAATGAATTTTTATTTGTGAAAATTTCTGCTTTGGTTTACTATCACTGAAAGAAATATTTCCTCAAAACCTCAATTGTTGGAGGATATGCTTTAGCCTGAAATTCTTTTTAGATATTTAAAGGGGTAACAAACTTTATCATTTCATATTTGTTAAAGCTTATATTTACAAAACCAACTTTTAAAGTATACATTTGGTATAGCAAGTCTTGATGCATATGCAATGATGTTTTGAAGAGCAATAAATTTTTTTAGCACATTTGGTTATTTGTATGTTACTTTAATACCATTTTAAATATTGCGTAGAGTTAGATTTACTGAGTTGGCAACCTGAGCAGGACTGCCAACTTTCTAAGCTTTTTGTAAAAATTTATTCTAATGGTAGCTAAGTTAATGTTTCAATGCATTATTTTTTTATTTATTTAAACTTATTTACCTTTCTACTACGTATAAATGATTTAAAAGTTTATATGCAACTCCACTATGTGCCAGCGTTTTTGCGGTAAGGCTTTTAAAATGTTTGCAAAATTACCAAAAATTTTGAAAACTTTAATTTTTAAATATCTGCCACTCTATAAAATATTTGCAAAAAGTGTAGTAGATGGCAGGCCCGCATTTATTTCGTTTGTCGAGTTGTACTTACTTACTTTATTTACAAAAATTGGGCACCTGGGCCACTTAGCGGCCCCTATCCCATACATCTAGAAATTTACAGAAAATTTATAGTAATAACATTTTGAATTTAGCAGTCGATGTGGTAGCTAATAGAAAAACAAGCACTTTGCTTGAGTAAATATAACATTTGAATATCTGATTCATCGAATCTAAGTTGATATATATAAATATAAACATAAGACTAGATATATAAATAGATATATAAATATAATAATAACATAAATTGATACATATTTCACTAATTAAATTTCTATATTTTAACTAGCACATATTTAATTGTGACATACATTGAAGTTCATTCGAATACATTGTGGTAACCATAAAAAAAAAATAAGCCGTTTGCTTGTGAAATAATAAAACAATGAAATTTAATATGACAAATTGACTTAACACTAGAAATATTGATTGTAGACTTAAATTAAAAATAAAGATAAAACATGATTTGATATGTACAGTAATTGATTTTTGAAAAATGAAAGGCATAATTGATGCTTGTCGAGTTGTATAATAGTATCCAGGGATACCAATTGCTTCGCTTTCTGTAATAAATTGGTAGCGAATTAAATAGCAAAACTTGTAGATTAAGGATAACTACGCGTACTTTTTAAAAAAGTAGCCACGATTAAAGAGGAATAAAGTTGCATTTTATATCATACCAGTCTTTGATATGTAGTGGAGGAAAAAATTATTTAAAATGTAAAATACTAAACCAAAATTAGGTTAAATTTCGCTACCACTAGAAAATACTTTTTTACCAAGCGGAGCAAGTTGGCATCGCTGAGTATCATTTGCATACCTGCCATCAAAAAAAGCAAAATTTAAAAAATAACGAAATTGGTATCGAATTTTCAATTAACTAACGGGTAGCTTTCGGATTTATCCACCACTCCAATTTTATAGTTATATCAAGGGAACTTGAATTTTACAATAATTATTTTGCATCCTTACAATACAGCAGAAATCGACAGATACATTTTTACCATTTTTCAAATTTTTCTATGCATGCATAAATGCATCGGTTTGCTTTCAAAAAATCCTACAATTAATTATTTAAAAAGAAAAAATACCCTCATCTGCGAAGTTGGATTATTTAGTAATTTTTTGTAATCCACATCCCTTGAAAAGAGTAAAAATTTACTATGAATATCCCTAGCAGGAGGGTAAAAAAAAGTATATTAAAAATAAATAGACGAAAGCAAGCGTGCGGTATTGTTAAGAATATATTTGTAAAGGGCAGCTTGCATCGACAAATCTGCTCCATAAACTCTCACACCTGGTTGGCAGGAGTTAGATGGAACATGATGCCTCTTTGAATTTGTATCTTTTTTTTTATATTTAGTTTGAGGCCAGAATTGATGGAGTCCCTGACCGACAGCAGCTGGCGAATATTCTTCCACCCATGCAATAAGAACTGACATTGATTTTACTCAAATGCGCACACACCCACTAAAAGTAATACATTATACGCAGTATCGCTTCAATAAAATTATGAAACTTATAAATTCTCCCTATTATAGTACTATTGAAAGAATTTATATAAACGTTACAGCGTTTATTATGACAACTCACATAAATTTTTTTTCTCACTTTGCTTAGAGTTAAAACGAGGCAAAAATGTAATACTTTATAGATTCTGATTAATAGACTATACTTTTTTTAAAAGTTATTATTGTGAAAGTTACAATAAAATTAACAAATATAACTATTACAGATAACTAATATATCATTATAATATATATAACTGAATATTTGATAATTGAATTTATAACTAACGATCTCCATGACCGAAAACAAATTGCATATATTCTTCCACTCCACATGCTATAGGAACTGACATTGATTTTACTCAAATGCACACACACCCACTAAAAGTAATACATTATACGCAGTATCGCTTCAATAAAATTATGAAACTTATAAATTCTCCCTATTATAGTACTATTAAAAGAATTTATATAAGCGTTACAGCGTTTATTATGACAACTCACATAAATTTTTTTTCTCACTTTGCTTAGAGTTAAAACGAGGCAAAAATGTAATACTTTATAGATTCTGATTAATAGACTATACTTTTTTTAAAAGTTACTATTGTTAAAGTTACAATAAAATTAACAAATATAACTATTACAGATAAATAATATATCATTATAATATATGTAACTGAATATTTGATAATTGAATTTATAACTAGTGATGTCCATGACCGAAAACAAATTGCATATATTCTTCCACTCCACATGCTATAGGAACTGACATTGATTTTACTCAAATGCACACACACCCACTAAAAGTAATACATTATACGCAATATCGCTTCAATAAAATTATGAAACTTATAAATTCTTCCTATTATAGTACTATTAAAAGAATTTATATAAACGTTACAGCGTTTATTATGACAACTCACATAAATTTTTTTTCTCACTTTGCTTAGAGTTAAAGGCGATAAAAGTATAATATTTTATAGATTTTGATTAGATGAACGTACTTTTTTGAAATTTATAATAAATAAAGTTACAATGAAATTAACTAATATAACTATTACAGAAAATTGATATATCGTTACAATATATATAATTGAATATTTAATAACTGAATTTATAACTGACGATGTTCTTGACCGACAGTAAATTGCATAAATTCTTCCATCCCCCTTAGGAACTAATTACCATAGGAACTGAAATTGATTTTACTCAAATGCACATACCCAATAACAGAAATACATTATATGTAATAGCATTTCATTAAGATTAAAATGTCTGTTTATTATTGTTACATTTAGATAGCTAACATAAATGTTACTGTGAGTGCATAGTTACGACGCACATTGGTTTTTTCCGTTTTTGTTAAGAGATGAAGGAGGCTAAGTACAATATTATATACGTTCCGATTAGCAGAATATACCTAATTTTCCGAAAATATAACACTTTAAAAAAAATTAAAATCTATATAATAGTTTTTTTTAAAAAAAAAAGATAATAAATGACCGAAATTAATGTCTAATAGAAAGCAAACAATATGCAAAATTAATTTATTTCCAGGCACTCGAGTCAAAGATAACTTTTTAATTCCAGGATTTTCTGTTTCTAGGCTTTGTGTGTTTAACAACGAAGCTTTTTAATGGAACTCAGACTCAATATTATACACTATAAAAATATCCAACTGAAAATATGGACCAACTTTGGCAGCAGAAATGTATTATACCCGTAATTTTACATTGTAGGAAATATACGATCAGCCTGTAAAATAAGCAGCATTGCCCATAAAATAGCATTTGTTAAGCAAAAAAAAAAAAAATATTTGAATAAATAAAAAATAAACTTAGCAAAAAAATGTGCACCATCAGGGATCAACAATTCCCCAAAACTGCGAGACCAACTGCATGTTTGCGGAAGCGTGCAATGCATTAAAATTTTCAAAAAATGAAAAAAAAAAATTGCATTTCAAAAGCTTATCCTTTTAAGACAATTGCATCAAAATTTTGAATTTATTTTCATAAAAATGCATAAGTCGAGCACGGCATGCCTCGCTGGAGGCGCTGGGACATGTATGAGCAAGTGATATTGTACGCTTACTTGATTAATAGATTTTCTCAGTCCAAAAAAAAAAACATTATAGTAAAATACAATCATTTTAAATATTTTATTAAAATGACTTGCTTAAATTATGTAAGAAAAATTATTAATAGTGCATTCAATATAAATATTTGAAATTAAGCTGTGATAATTTTTAATGAAAGTTGCTAAGAATTATTGACAAAAGTTATGAACAATTTTCAAGCAGTTAGAAATAAATATAGGCCCAGCAGCCAAAGAACATGCTCAAAATGAAGATGATCTTAGAATTGATTAGGCTGCTACTCTTAAAATATATGAGGCGTCAGATGAGGAATGATCAACAAGAAAAAGGAGTAGTTAAACGCTTGAGACTGCTGAAAATAATGGCGAAAGAGCATTTCATGGAACTGGCATTGATGCACTATAGTTAGTTGCAAGTTAGTCTTAGTAGTTATAGTTAGTTTTATATATAAGGATTATATTGATCACAAAACTAATTTACTCGTAATTATGTTTCTCTCACTTTCCGTAACTCTAACTAGTACAATTACTAGTACTAGTTCAAGCGTCACAATAAATATAGTTTTTGTTGCACGTAAAGATTTTTTTAATTGGGTTGACTGGTTTTGAGCAATGCACGAAAATGTAGCTTTTTTTATGTCACTTTTTTTAATTTTTTTCAAGACACCGCAATTCTGTGAAAGTAAATATTATTTTAAAATTCCTACGAACAACGAAAACTATACTTATGTAGTTTAAAAAAGTGAAAACATTATCAAATTTGGATTCCTTTTTTTTCAACTTATGAGTACAACAAGTTATGGATAATTTAAATAAGTTATCAACGTTAAATAAAGCGCTAATTTTTTTAAACGTTTGTACTAGTAACATGATGAAATGAAAATTAAAATATGCATAATAGGAAGAAAAGGTAATAAGTTTATCACAATCGTCATTAAACAAAAACTTTTTTACTGACTTCTACTGGTTATTCCCCCATAACTGAAATAAGCGAGACTAACTAGTATATGCAATGAGTGAGAAACTACGCGGAGGCATGCCTTGAGCAATTGTCAACTTTGAAATGCTATTTTTTTCTCATAAAATTCATTAAGTTTAGATACAATTCTTTTTCTTTAGCCGAAATTCACCCAATTAATCCCATATAAATATATACACATACATAATATTTTTTGAGCACTGAATTTTATAATATAATAAACTTTTCTTTGATTAATCCTGAAAATAACCAGTATTAATATTTTAAACAAGTTCTAAAATGTACAAGGAAGAAAAAACAATGTGCTTTTAAGTTCTTATTTTTCAGAAACACTTAAAATTGTTAAATGTTAATTGACTAACCTTGAAAAAAGTTTAAATGAAGAAGGTGTTTAGTGAAACTGCATTCTAAAAGAAAACGTTGATTTATAGGTTTAAAAATGCTTTTAGTTCGTTTTTCTTCTTTTTTTTAACCCTGCCAAGGGAATAAATTATCCCTAATGGGTTAATAGAGTTTGATAGTTTTAACCTCCGCAATGACGTTGCAATCGTGATATCACTGAGCTTAATAATTAAGGTTATTTTTTTAAGAATATTACAGATAGAGCACTTAGTACAAATTTTAAGTAGTGATATTAGGTTATGGTTATCATTCGTCATCTTGGTTTCAGCATGTTCTGTGATTGTTACAGCAAGGTACCATAGTATGTCTAAAACATGTATTGTAAGCATCTTCTTGATATTTCTATGCTGATTTTCGAAAACTCACTAATATGTCAACTAAGTCTTTTTAGTTCTTCAACTACAACTAAAAAGTGAATACTAGTTCATAATAAAACGAATTATATATTAATATTACTACATATAATAACAAAATAATATAATATTATAACAAAACGTGCCCTGAAAGTGCAAAGTAATAATAGCTCAAAATCACGGTATTTGAATGTTTTGTAAGAGATTTTGTTTAACAACATTTTTAATTTCGCAATTATTTTTGCTGATCGCTGTGTTACAATGCAGTTTCCGCAATTATTTCGGTTAAGTTCCAGTAATTATTCCTGTTGTAAAGTATCTGCAATTATTTCTGTTGCTAAGTGTCTGTTATATTTATTGCTAAAGTGTCTGCAATTATTTATGTGGTGTGTAATTAAAGTCAATTTTTTTAAGGAGCATTTCTGACAATTATTTTTCTCAAATTCAATTTCAGTGCTGAAAACATTTATAATTTTATAACTGATCTAATTAAGTCACATTTCAAATGGGTTCATCTGTTCTGAAAACATTTATATTTTTATAGCTGATCTGACTAATTAAGTCACATTTCAAATAGGTTCATCTTTGCTGAAAACATTTATATTTTTATAGAATATCTGACTAGTTCAGTCACATTTCAAATGTGCTCATCTGTGCTGAAATCATTTATAATTTTATAGCTGATCTGACTATTTAAGTCACATTTCAAATGGGTTCATCTTGGTTCGAACCATATAATATTGAGTGAGGGTTGGCGAGGGTGGTGTCCTCTTATAATTATGATTTAAAATAGAAAATAAAGCGTTCTCTCATGGCCTACAATGACAAGTATTCGTTAAAAAAACCAGCATGATTGTAGATTTGAACATAATGCATGCATAAATGGATTCTGCTTGTAAAAACATTTTAGTAAGCTGCAGTTATACACAAATAACGTAAATTTAAGGAACTTTTCCATTTTGCTTGAAACGAGGGCGGTAAAATTATACGGTAAATGGGCGTTAAATTACATACTTTTTCGACAGTTATGTGATTAATGATGTGTAGAAAAATGATAACATAAAAATCTACTTCGTTTTTGAAATCTCACTCAATGAATATTTTTCTGAAACTGTCTTCTCAAAAATTTAAACAAAAATAATTAACGCTAGTGTCATCGATGTCGTTTATAGAAGGATAAATGGCCAGGCTAATGACATATTTTCAAAATTACAAGCTAAGTCAGATTTAGTATTAAATATCAAGTTCAATCGTCACAAGAGTCTGATTTTTATTAGTTGCATAACATTGAAATGTTTTATTAGTTAGTTGTATAACAGTTTTATAATTTGTGAGTCATACTACTCAATATAATGAGTTTCGCCATTTTCAAGTAAATTTTAAAGCCTCCGTGATTTTCTCAGAAATTGCAAATTCACAGAAATTTCAACCACAACATAGCTAATATCACTGCTCTCAACTTGCAGTTTAAATATTATGAGTGATATAAAGGCCGCTAGCCCCATAACAGACAAGGACTAAAAAGCTTATAAGAATTATTAGTAAGAAGCTTATAAGAATTATTAGTAAGAAGCTTATAAGAATTATTAGTGTAGCTTATAAGAATCTTAAAGCTTATAAGAATTATTAGTGAATATTTACTAACAGTTACAATATTAATAATAATCTTAGAATTGTTTCTTATTGATCAATTTAGTTTTCCAGGAAGAACTGAAATGTTCTTATTAACAATTTCTTATTTTTTTCTGAACCCAAGTATGCAATGCTCTGAATATATTTTTTTAATATAAGTAAAACGATTGTAAAACCAATTTTTAATCAATATCGTTGGAGAATTACATTATTTGCGGTCAAACACATAATTGCAATCCAGTGATGGTTTTTGATTCATTTACGATATCAAAATACACAGCTGTTCACATCCTGTTGCCATCGTTACGGAGAAAGGTCAAATAAAAGTGCGGGTTGTTTTTATTTTTTTTCATCCTTTTCCGTTTTTCCGTCCATTCATTTTTCCCCCTTTTCATTTCCGGCAAACTGAAGGAGATTGGGGGTGAGGAAGCCATCTGTATTGATGATGGTCATAGGGATTAAGAACAACTTAAAACTTAGTACTTATAATAAAAAGCGAGGCTAAATTCGAAAATTTATTTTTAGCTTTTTCATTATTACCTTGAAATTTAAATCCAGGCGATTCAGTGACAATTATAACCTCATACTGTGGTCTGTTTGTTACCTGATATAATATGGAAAGTGGTTGCTAGCTCGTAATTATAAACCGAAAGAGCTTTTTATATTTTAACCTTTATTAAAACACGTCAATATACTATCCCATGTTGAAGTTATGATGTTGTTAATAATAGCAAAATCAAAAAAAGGTACTTTAAATTATTCGTATTTTCCAAAAGAATATTTAATTTTAAGGAATTGTATAGAAATAAATGCAAAAATCAAAGGAATGCTTGTGTGAAAGCTGAATGTAAGCATTTTAAAGTAGTCTAGAGAAATCTTAGCCTGCAATTTTTTGTCCAGAACGTAGTAACTCTTATAAACGAATTAATGAAACGTGGTCACGAATATGAACTTGTTTCACAGTTTTATGAAGCTTTTATTTCATTTTAAAATTTGTCTAACTTGAGGAAACCTATCTATTTTTTATCTCTTGCCATTCAAATATTTATCCCAATTTTTTCTTAACTGTTTCTTGTTCAGTTAATAAATACCAACATGTTAAATGAATGCTCTTAATTTTAGTAAATTATCAAACTGATTAAAATCAGATAAAAGTTTAATACTGATTAAAATCAATATCAAACTGAAATATTCTTGATTTTAAACCACTTTCAAGCAGAAATATTTTTGAATCAGTTTCAGGCAGTAAATCCCATGATTATTTCAAACTCAAGCCGTTTTTATTTTCTTAATCCCTGCGTTTATTGCATTCTCTAGCAGAACAATGAGGTTCCTACCGTACAATGAGGCCAACTTTGATTTGATTGATGGATTCGCCGTTACTGACATGTTTGTTCTTTCAATTAATCAATGTGGCATCTAGTTAGACAGACCATCAGGGAGGGGAATTCTGACTTCCCCGTCAGAAGGACATCCATATTAGAATGATATTTTTTATTATCTATAGCTAAAGAATGATATTGAAATGAGTTATTTTCCCCATTTTCCATCTCTTAAACCGTTTAAACGCCAATGTTCCATTTTTAGAACAAGTCCGTTTTTTACAAAGATCGGTAATTCTTTTAGATCATTGTTAGCCGTACTTTTGAATAAGCAAGGTATTCGAATCCACAGAAATTTATTATATTACTTATTTGATTCTGAAATTTCTTTACTTATCAATTTTTAAAACCAAAATTAAATGATAAAATAACCTCCTAATTAAATTACAATTGTGCAACCACTTTTTTAACTAAATCATTTTCCCATCAATACAAGATTTGAATTGCAGGTAAACGGTTAAGAAATGATGTCATTGTATCTATGATTTTGGAGTTTTGGAAATTTATTCACTTTTTCCAATGTTTACCTTCTGGATTCTCTTTTTGGAAATAAATAAAACTCCTATATTTTATACATATAGGATACCTGCCAACTTTTGCTCTTTCTAAGATCAATTTTCTCAAGTAGTAGAGAAATTAAATTTGAAAAAACAATTGTTGGCCAAAATATTTTAATATTTTGCTGGATTTTAAACATACTAAGCTATGATTATGAAGCATTTATTTAAATGTTGATGTGGTTAAAATAATTCTCAATTAAATTTATAAATATAAGATTGAAATAGAAAAGCATGAATGTTTCTATCATATTAAATATAAAAATGAAATCTTCTGAAAAATCAGGAAGAATTGCCAGTTACGATATAGATAGATTAAATTACCAGATTATTAATAAATCAATGTTTCTTTTGCAATTCCTAAAGACCACTTCTCTAGTGCCAATTTAGTGTATTTTTCTTTGTTTCTAATCTAAGTAGTAGAGAAATTAAAATTTAAAAAAAAACAACAACAACTGTAAACCGAAATATTTTGCTAGATCTTAAACTCACTAACCTATGATTTTAAAGTATTTATTTAAATGTAGATATGGTTAAAATAATTCTCAAATAAATTTATAAATCTAACATTGAAGTAGCAAAGCATTAATGTTTCTATCAACTTAAACATAAAAATGAAATCTTCTGAGAAAATCAGGAAAATTTGAATTATATAGATACTTTAAATTACCAGATTATTAATAAGTCAATATTTCTCTTCTAGTTCCTAGAGAATGCTTCTCTGGTTGCCAATTTAGTGTATTTTTCTTTGCTTCAAATCTAGGGAGAGATTTTATTGGCGTATAATATTTCCACGAGGGATACATAGCGTCAAAGTATAATATTTCATTAGCTGTCGATTTTTTTCTCGTTTCGTCAACGCTAGTGTATTTCTACCCACTTTCTAGAGTAAAATTAGTACACTTTCCTTAGTGTCTGTCAATTTTCTAGCGTCAAAGCTAAGGGGATATTGAAAGGAATATTATCTTTGTGTCTAGATATAATTCAGACACTAAGAAATGCTAGAGATAATGCACACTCATCTCTAGCATTTTACTGCAGATATTTCACAAGGGTAGTGAAATGAAGCAGAAACTTAAAGATAGACGTATTTTCGTTAATTTACTAGATATTTCATGTTTCGTAGTACTAGAAAAAAATTACGATGAACTGGTTAACTTTTATGTTCCAGCCACAAAGTGATTATAGTTCTTAATCTTTTCTGGACGGGCGGGTCATAAATGCATGTTATTGTTGTTTCGAATACCACGTGCCACACAGGAAAGCCTGCTTGGTGATACCGAGCAAATTTAAGGCAGAGTGTGCGTTTCTTGTTTTTTCAGTGGCGCCATCCTATGGCCAAGAATTCGTCTTCAGCCACAAACACGTCACAGCCCGTTTTATAGAGCAAACCCACTCATACATCCATTCATTCATCCACAGATCATAATTTTGACCTGAATCAGAGATCGGTCGATCTCCAATCCAGTACCCCCAGAGGTTTGATTTGTTATGGGAACATGGAGGACTTTGCAACTCGACAGATTTAACGTGCATCAGTCGCCATTTACTACACGGGGAGCCGGCGGGGTTCGAACCCACGAGCTCTCGGACATGGTCCCAGTGCCTTACTGACCAGGATATCCCGACCCAAATGTATTCGTTCGAAATAAGAATCAGGATGGTAGAAAATAAAAAGTGATATCTTAAGTTCGGGAATAGCTAATTTGACAGACTCATTATTTGCTTTCACTTAAAATCTAACACATCCAATCCGCGTTTGTTAAAAATGTAACTATATAATTTTTAATTCGGACCAAGTAGTGGTGAATTAAATAAAGTAAACTATTATTAACCCACCCACAAATAAACTGCTATAAAAATAGTTTGGCTGAAAGTTTTATCTTTTTTTACCCAGATTGTCGTCACCCTGAGAATGCATATGTGACTCTCTCGTCTCGAAGAGGTTAATTATGTCTTAAATACTTTATGATCCTATAATTAAACATTTATATGAGTATTAGTTGTAATCCCTAGTTTTTACATGTTTGAAAGCGAGACGGAAAAGAAGAAAAGCAGGTAGTAAAACCATTTCAGTTTTAACTTGTTTTCGGGAAGAGTAAATTTATTCTCTTCTTCAAACTATTCATCAATAACTACTTTTTCTCAGTAACGAAGTAGTTTTATGCATATGCTATAATTGTTAGAGAAACAAAAAAACTCGGTAGTTGCAGAAATTTAATATTTCTTGAAAAAAATGCCAGAATGATATGCTTTTCGTACTAGTTGTTGTTCTTTTCGGTTTTGGAATGTATGGGCTTTAGGCCCTGGGTCAACTAAAAAAAGAAATAGCTACTTTACGATGTGCGACTCCTGTCTCTATTAATGCATTGTTATCCAAATAGGGTGTCATTTCAATACCATTCTCAAATTAGTTTATTTAATTACTTTTTAAGCAAATTTTTCATTGATCAAATGGCAAGAAAATCTAGATTTAGATTTACAAAAATCTAAACATTATTACTTGCTTATCAATATTAAATTATAGTAAAATAAATTGGTGAGTAATAATGTTTATACTTTATTTGAATCTTGTAAACAATTACACATCATAATTTATTTATCATTATGAATAATTTTATTAACATTTTGTTTCCTCATATCTTAATTCAAAGTAATGTTAACTTGCAGTGTAATAAATTGTACAAAACAGCCCTGTAAAATGCAAGATTATATTTTCTTTTATTCGAGTTTCTATATATGTATATTACATACCATTATTTTCTTAACTATTATATTTATTTTTATTCTAAATATTAGTTCTTTTGTTTTTCAAATATATAAATGAAAGTCTTTTTTCATGTATTTATTCAAAGAAAACTTCCACTTAATTTGTAGTATTATATTTTGTAATATTATATTTTGTTACATCGCAAATCTTGAAATTACCGCAGAAAACAAAATTTCGGTAAATAGACAACCGACACTTTTTGAGAAGATAGTTATTTTTAGAAAAAAAATCATGCATTTTGAAAATACTGTTTATACTAATATCATTTCTTTTCTTATGTTTCAAGTAGTCCGGAGGCTTATTTTAAGTAATTTAATTCAAATAATACCTTTTTATTCCTTATATATATATATGAACAATAACAAAGGAAAATAACAGAAATACTCATATGATAGGAAACATTTTTACCCAAAACAATAATTTATCCAAAAATAACTTAATAGTCGCAATAAATTTTACTTAAGTAAACAAAACTTTAAATAGCATTTTTCATAATTTTCTTAGAGTCATATGAGATATTTGCATGGCTTTTCTTATGTTTTATTTTAAATTTATAGCTCCTAAATGCAAAGTGAAATTTTTTTTTTAACTTTGTAAATAAATAACTAATTTAATAATTAAATTAAATAGTAATTGCAATTTAAATAATAGTGCATAAGAAAATGAGTCTTTAAGCTCTCTTAGAAAATATTAATAAATCTCACATTTTTAAATTTTTTAGAAAAAAATCAACTGTGAATTTAATAAAAAGAAAATTTAAACGAACAAAATATTAAAAACTCCTGCTGATTTCTTATATGACAAACAATATTCTTAAAGAATCTGATTCATTGGTGACATCTTAATCCATTTAACACGATTTTTATATTGCAGAGTATCATTATTAAAATATACTATATATTCGCGTTTAAACTATATGGTTATTTTTTTCTGTTAGCTAATATTTTATTTTCAAAAATTCCGTGAACCACACATTCTCAAAAATAATCCTCGAAATCCATAGCATAGATGTGAATATCAGATTTCGTTAAGATAAATTCCCAATACTGAAACTATTGCTGTTGTACATTTTTGAAAAAGGAAAGTGTTCAAAAACTAAAGCGCCCAACTGGTTAATCATGTTTCAACAAGCAAATCATTTAAGGTTTTAATAACAAAATATTATTGGGAGGCAGAATCATTAGTTTTTATCTTAGATAAGCGAGATCTAGGTATAACCATAAATAAAATAAGCAAGATAACAAACAAAACAAACATAACCAAAATTATAATTAGCATAAACAAAATTAGCTTATTAATCGGAAGCAGAAATTCTGTAGCACGGCAGTGAACAGCATCTGCAGAGTTTTTGTTTTAAATCACATTTAAAGAAAAAGGAGAAACAGAAAAACAGAACAGAAACAGAAATAGAGGAGAAACAGAAAAATCTTTTCAATTGCTGAGCTAACTCAACTACAATTTGTTTCGGTTCCATAACAAATATTGTTTGACAATCTGCAAATATATAAGCTAAAGAAGAGTGATTATCTTTAAACATTTCTAAAAATGCTTTTCAATTAACCGGAATTTTGAAAAATAAAGAAATTTAAAACCATAAATTCTTAATTTACAAAAAAATCTAGTTGCTTGTTGACAGATTCTATTTCCATTTATTAAATCTCAATTGTTTCATTTCATTATTCTCTTATTCTTTTCAATTACAAATGTGAAAAAATGTTACTTAAAATTAAAAAAAATTTAAATTTTTTGTTGTTTTTGTTACTAATGCCACTTGCCAAAATCATCAAGCTTGCTATTGGAATCCAAGTGGATTTTTAAGAGAGAGTGTGCACTTATTGCTTTTCTGTGGCGGTATCTATGGTCAAGAGTTTAACGAGGACCCATACCGCACACCCTCGGTCCCTACGCAGACTGATCCAAGTGGGCACCCACCCGCACACTGACCGTAACCAGTGATGCTTGACTTCGGTGATCTGCTGGGAACCGTGTCTTAACGATCAGTCGACTGCGGGACCTAAAAATGTACGAAGTGGTGAAAACTGAATTCGTTTTATTTATTTATTTATTTTAGTTAATTTTTCAGTCTTAACTACCACCATGGCTTACATTGTAAATTATTCGAATTTGAAGCGAAAAAAATCTTTGCAATCTCTTTCGATACCAAAATGAAAGAAATATGCTAGAAAAAGTTGCTTTTTTTTTAATAGAATTTTGTTTTTTATTGATCACCACTTTTTACATTTTTAGTCCCCTATGGCTTCCCTGCATTCAAGAAGAAACTGGTAAAAAACTCACACAATTAAGATATATTTCCAATCTTTTCAAAACATCTGACCTTCCGTTCGTCCATTCGCACTATCTCTCTATTTCTAAGAAAAAGGGAAAACTTAGAAATATCTCCATTTCTAAGAACTTCTCTTTCTATAACTAGAATTCCGAAACTCTAGAAATTTCATCTTTTTGCTTATTTGTTGTTCTTAACTCTGAAGATCTGGAAGAGAAGTCGAAAGTTCGAATATATCATTAAAGCTATCAGTCTTTCAAGTATTTTACCACGTAAAACAGTCAAATGACAATTTCATTTATTAGTTATTTTCTAAGGTCACTCTTGTTATATTTATTTTAATATTATCTATCAACAACTAATCAAAAATGTAGATTGATTTCCTTTCATTTAAGTTAGAACCAGACAGCATGATTCATAGATTTGCAGCCAAAAAAGCTAAAAGAACAAATTTTATCTTCAGAGTTTTGTTTATGTTTAATATAGGATCTTCAGAGGATTGTTTATGTTCAATATAGGCTAATACGTATTTTAACTCAGTTCCTTATTAGTTTTCCTAATTACGATTTTTTTTTTTATAATTTCCTCAATTCATTAATCTTCTGATCTGCTATAATTATGTTCAAGTTCAAATAATTGTTCTAGTATAATTAAATTCATGTTCTGTTATAATTATTTAAATTTTTGTTTTGAGATTTAATGTGATTATAATTACAACAGTACTTTTTTTTAAGAAAAACACTGCTTTTAGTCACAACTTTGACATTTTTCTCCTTTTTTTGTAGAATAAAGTCTCTTAGAATTATATGTATGCTAGCTTATTTCATAATTTATATAAATATATATTGG
>NC_092215.1:45906278-45910332 GCF_043381705.1 Parasteatoda tepidariorum | reverse complement strand
CGACGTTATACATATATACATATATATATATATATATATATATCCTACCTATATATATATCTACCGAGTGCATAACCAAAAAAAAAAGACAAAAAAAACAAAAACAAGATATATTGTCCTATGTTTAAACATCAAGAATCATTAGCAATCTATTTTAACCTAAGTCTAATCATAAACAAGAATCATGAGCAATATGTATTAGCCTATATTAAACATAATCAAGAACTATCAGCATACATTAAACGGTAACCATGATGTACTAACCAATTACAAGCTAACGTTCCCCAAAAATTTTTTCAAAAAGATAAATACTAGTAATTCAATTATTTCATTGTTTAAATTTATCTTGGAAATGGAAACTAACATAAGAAATCAAATTCATCATACAAGTCTTGACATTATAAGACCTACTGCTTTATGAATTAAGTAGTAAATGTGCTAAATTCTTTTCTTTTTTTCACAGAAGTAATTTTCGCAATAATACAAAATGCAACAATAGTCCTGAATGGGTTGATAATCTAAAGTTGGTTTTAGGTTGGTACTTAATTGAATTAGTAGTAATGGGCTTAAAATTTTTATTTAAACTTAATAGGCCCTTCCTCTTTCAATCGAACCTAACCGTCGAAGGGATGGAGAAGGGAAATTCTAAATTAATTTTCCCAAAAAAACTGATGATGCATATTTTTCTATTTGGCACTATCTTTCGATACATGTCAAATATAAGGCCGTCAGCCAATGAGAATTTGAGATATAAAGCATGCAGTATTTTTGATTCTCTATTAGTTTTTTCTCACAAAATAACGGCAATAGAATTGTGCAGTTAACAGTTTTTGTAAGTTATTTAAATAGCAAACAGTTATTAGCTTTTAAGATTTTATACGAGAGTCTTTATTTTTATGCAACTAATATTAACAATTTTTTGGGATCATTCAAATCGATTTTCATTAATTTAAACTTAATAAGATTAGATTTTACAAATCTAAAAACTGAGAAACTTACTTACTCAAAACTAAAAATTTTACCATTTTATTGCTTTAAAGTTTTGAGGAAAAATTCATAGAAGTTCTAGAAATAATCAAGCGCTAATAAAGTGACCCCTTTATTATCTAGCTTTTTTGAAAGATATTGTGCTGCTTAATAATACTTTATTATCAAAGGCTTGTTAAGTACAAAAAAAAAAAAAAAAAATCGAGGAAACACAGGCTAAAAATTTAACCTAGAATCCATGATAGCGAGGGTCGAGGCCTTTTAAATGCCTAGTTTAGGATTTTTGGAAATTATCAAGAGATTGGTTTGAAATTTTCAGTATAAGTTTTTCTGTTGGTAAAAATAACTAATTTTCAAAATTTCAAATTTTTTTTTAAATTTAAAAAAATTACATTTTGAATTATGTTGTTTTTTATATCATTCCTCGAATCTGAAATTTTGTTAAAATGACAAAATTCTTTCGAAATATTACACATTTGGTAACATAAAAAAATTGTTGGGTGTAGTTTCTCTTTTTTTTGCTATAGAAAATAATATCAGTTAAAGAGCAGTCAAGAACCAGCATTTTCGGAAAAAAGTCATCAGTTAATAAATGATGATATATAAATATAATACTACTTACTAAATTAAAAGAAACTTTTCCAACAAAGTGTTAAAACATTCATAAGTGCATAATATCAAATTTTCAGCTCAATAGAATAAAAACTGATTTCGCTGCAACAGTTTGAAATTCGTAAATTTTCCAAAAAGGACTTTTTTAGAAAAAAATGGAATACAAAGAATTTTCTAATTATAAATTGAAAATTCTACTTTTGAACAAATATTTAATCTTTTTAGCATAAATAAGTATAAATATGATCTTATAAAATAGTTAAATAATTAGATGCTTTAAAACTTAAAGAAAAATAAACACAATTTTCTAAAACAGGCAAAAACTTACTTGGGTATACAATTAGCTGCAGACAAGGAAATGTAAACAAGGGGGCGTGAGTAAAACAAAAATCACCATAACTTCACCTTAACCCGATTCAAAAAAGTGCTTGTTTTAAAATGTTCAATTAAATGCCTGTATATAAAAAATTAAAAAAGTAGAAAATCGATTTTTTTTTGGATGAATTTTCGTTCATTTGAAAGTCTTTTATCGCCCTTAATTTTGCTAGCACTTAATTTTTTAATAACGTTGCAACTCTCTTCTTGAATGAAAAATGAATTTTGCTAGCACTTCCTTTTTTAATAACGTTGCAACTCTCTTCTTGAATGAAAAATGAATTTTGCTAGCACTTCATTTTTTAATAACGTTGCAACTTTCTTCCAATTCCAATTTTTTACCAATTTCTTCTAATAGCAAAAAAGTAGAAAATATATTTTTTGACGAATTTTCGCTCATTTTAAAGTCTTTTGTCTCCTTAATTTTGCCAGCACTTCATTTTTTAATGACAATGCAACTTTCATCTAATACCAATTTCTTACCAATTTCTTCTAATAACAAAAAAGTAGAAAATAAATTTTTTGACGAATTTTCGTTTATTTGAAAGTCTTTTGCCGCTTTACTTTTGATAGTACTTCATTTTTTAATAACGTTGCAACTCTCTTATAATATCCTCGCTAAAGAGTTCTCAAAAATTGCAAAAACAGTTCCCTTCATTTTCAAAAGAAATTAAATAAAACTGCCGTCATTTTGGGAGCACGGATTCAAAAAATAATTTTGAATTTTTTTATTTAGGCCATATTCAATTTTATCTTGATTGTAAGCATCTTACTATTTTTACGCTTTTGCAAATAGATACGAACATCTTCCCTAAAGAATCTTTAAAATGAATCCGAAACAATTCTCTAAGAAAATAAATTATTCATAACTGCCTTCATTTTTTGACTGAATAAAGGTGTAACATAGTCCTACAGGAAAATAAATCACAATGCACTTAAAACTGTCAAGTGACTTGCTTCTCTAAAAGACAAAATAAAGAATGGTAGAGATGCTTTATCTTATCATTCTATGTCTTTGACAGGTAATATCTGGGAATAGGCATCACACATATCAAAAATGTATATCCCATGTATGTCACATATATCATTTTGGCGCTGAATGATCAAATGATTACATCGCCAAAATTGAGTGCATAGAGTTAGTTTTAAGAGAGATGGTTGGATTTTTCAAGTTAAATAGGAATTCCCATATTTTGAGTGTATCTTATTTAATAAAAAAGATCTTAAAGCGGACAATCAATTAAGCTTAAAATGTCTGCAAAAGAAAAAAACGGATCTCCCTTATAACTTTTGAATGGTTAGTTGGATTTTACTTTAGCAAAATGTTTTGGTAATATTTTAATAAAATCTTCTAAAATACGTATAACAGTTAACTATAATTGTAACGGAATATGCTTATTTTGACAAAAAAACGCATTTTTCCTGAAGAAACATACCTTATTTTTTCATCAAAATCAAATTTATCAAATTACCCGCTATGAAGAGAGTAGATAAAGTTTTAAAATGATGGTTTTCGTAATTTTCACGCTATAATGGTTCAAAAATGTGTTACTCTAATGTTATTTTAATGTGTTTCAACATAAGGAGAGTAGGCAAGTTAAAAAGATAGCTTTCATAATTTTACCGCCATGACTGTTCAAAATTGTGTTACTCTAATGTTATTTTAATGTGTTTCAATATAAGGAGAGTCGACAATTTAAAAAGATGGTTTTCCTAATTTTACCTCTACAACGATTCAAAAATTTGTTACTCTAATGTTACTTTAATGTGTCTCAATATAAGGAGAGAAGACAATTTAAAAAGATGGTTTTCCTAATTTTACCGCTACAACGATTCAAAATTTTTTTACTCTAATGTTACTTTAATGTGTTTCAATATAAAGAGAGTCGACAATTTAAGAAGATGGTTTTCATAATTTTACCGCCATAACTGTTCAAAATTCTGTTACTCTAATGTTATTTTAATGTGTTTCAATATAAGGAGAGAAGACAATTTAAAAAGATGGTTTTCATAATTTTACCGCCATAACTGTTCAAAATTCTGTTACTCTAATGTTATTTTAATGTGTTCTTCTCTAAAA
>NC_092215.1:45903591-45906257 GCF_043381705.1 Parasteatoda tepidariorum | reverse complement strand
AAAAATTTGTTACTCTAATGTTACTTTAATGTGTTTCAATATAAGGAGAGAAGACAATTTAAAAAGATGGTTTTCCTAATTTTACCGCTACAACGATTCAAAAATTTGCTACTCTAATGTTACTTTAACGTGTTTCAATATAAGGAGAGAAGACAATTTAAAAAGATGGTTTTCCTAATTTTACCGCTATTACGGTTCAAAAATTTGTTACTGTAATGTTACTTTAATGTGTTTCAATATAAGGAGAGAAGACAATTTAAAAAGATGGTTTTCCTAATTTTACCGCTACAACGATTCAAAAATTTGTTACTCTAATGTTACTTTAATGTGTTTCAATATAAAGAGAGAAGACAATTTAAAAAGATGGTTTTCCTAATTTTACCGCTATTACGGTTCAAAAATTTGTTACTCTAATGTTACTTTATTGTGTTTCAATATAAGGAGAGAAGACAATTTAAAAAGATGGTTTTCCTAATTTTACCGCTACAACGATTCAAAAATTTGCTACTCTAATGTTATTTAAATGTGTTTCTCTTCATAGCTTTTGAATGGTTGCTTAAACATTAATAATTCTTTCACAAAAAGTCATTAGCCCCCTGTCCGAAGACAAATATGCAATATTATTGAGAATTTAGATGAATTAAATAAATGTTTGCTTATAATTATTACAAAAAACTAATATTTAGAATAAAAATAAATATAACAGTAAAGTAATGATAGTAAGTAGTATAAGTATACTGGAAATAAAATATGTAACTAGAATAAAAGTAAATATAATTTTGCATTTTACTTGTTGTTTTGTACAATTTATAACCCTTCAAGTTAACATTACTTTCGAATGAGTTGAAATATGAGGAAATGAAATGGTGATAAAATTATTAATAATGATAAATAAATTATGATGCGTAATTGTTCACAAGATTCAAATAAAGTATAAACGTTATTACTCACCAATTTATTTTACTATAAATTAAAAATGATAAGCAAGTAATAATGTTTAGAATTTTATAAATCTAAGTCTAGATTTTCGTGTTACTTGATCCATAAAAAAATTGCTTGAAAACTAATTTAAAAAATTAATTTTAGAATGATCAATTATTTAGGGGATGGACACAAATCACTTCTATACTAACTCGGCGTAAAAAAAAAATTCTTTTAGCAGCAAACGATTTGGAAGATTTTAAATGGCGAAACTGTTTAGAAAATGAATGTGTCATTTTTACTCATGTAAAATTCAGTGTTACCAAAATGAGAGGAAATTAATAACTTCTTTCTAGCTTTTATTAAATTATTTCATATTTTATAACCGTCTTTGAACTACCGACTCAATTTTGGGTTTACGACTACCAATGTTCAACTCCGTAGCTTTGTAATTCGAACCCGATTCAGAAGACGCGGGAACTCCTGGATCGAGTATTTGGTGAAATTATGAAGTATTGGAAGATTTTTCAATTTTTGTGCCAAGAGTTTTACTACGTGAAATCTTTAAAAGCATTTTCTGTTGAAAGAAAGATTGTTTACATAGCATAGAAGTGTTCATTCTATTTTGTCACCCATCTGAGAATCATAAATATACTTAATAATTTTTAAGTTAAATAAAATAACTCTTATTGCTTGAAAAAATCTTAGAGAGTACAATGCTAGGGGTACTCAATATGTCATTTTAAGTTCTGACTTAGGAAACTTGTTCGCTGTAGGAGTATTGGTAGGTATTAATGTAGGTTACGGATGAATCATTTTTTTTTTCTTTTAAAAATTGATTAATAAAGACAAATATCGAATTTGTTCCCTTTTTTAACACTTTATTAAACATCTGTATCAAAATATAGTTTCCACTTCTTATCATTTTAACTTTTGGTCATGCTTGAAGAAAATAAAAATATCAAGTAATATTCTATTTTCATGTTGTTTTTTACATTATTTTAAAACGAAATTTTTAAAAAGTTTGCACATCACTCATAAATATTAAAAAATGCTCAGTTTGGATGCATGTAGAATTCAGCATATTGTTAAACAAATGAAATTATAAAATGCCAATCTATCATTTCAAAAGAAAGTATTTTTTAAAAAAAACTTATATTCATTTGATGAAACATCAGCGTGCCAGTGATCATATTTAATGCCTTAATTAGCACATTTTGAGAGGGTTGTGGAATGTTTAAACTTCTTTAGAAATTTAAAATAATAATACTAAAATAAATGAACAAGAAAAATATCGACAAGGCATCCTTAAAAACAAAATATTCATTAATAAGCAATTCGGGGAAAGCATTTCATGAGATTGAGAAAAATTAGCAAATGCGTTTTTTTTATTATTCAAATTTCGTAACATAAAATTGTAAAAAAATCAATTTCGATTGCATTTCACAGTTTAACGGCTGAATTTCAATGGAGATCAATGCAAAAAATGCTCCCATTTAGAAAGTTGTTATATGTTTACTTTTAAACGAAGTGAACATTAGTAACCACTGTAAGTTAAAAAGAAAGTGCGACAACATAATTCCACACACATGTGAAATATTATTTGAACTTTTTTGTGTGTTTTGAGTGTTTTAAAAGTTAGCGCAAATACCATACCATCTCTCCATACCTACAATTTCTCCATAACTTCAATTTAAAAAATAATTCGACGAGCGATTGTAGTAGGGGAGAGTGGGGTCAATTGT
>NC_092215.1:45890793-45903091 GCF_043381705.1 Parasteatoda tepidariorum | reverse complement strand
CCTGTTACAATTGACCCCAATCTCCCCTACTGATTTCAAATATGCTAATTTTGTGGCAATCACGAATGGATAATTTCTTTGAAAAACAGAGCGGAAGCGAAGTAGGCATGCTACCACTTTTTAAACTTTTGTCTGGATGGCAGAAATTTCAAAAAACGTATTTTTATGTCACTCGCTCGCAATGTGTTAAAAGAGATACCTACAGTTAGTGCTGATTTCGTAGTTTTTTAAATATTTATTTGTATTTCGATATACTCTCCAACGATACTGTCTTTTTTATTTCGTTTCGACATTGCTTTTATATTTGTTCATAGATACATCTGTTTATCTTGTTAGGGAGAGATAATCAAACAAATTTATCAAAACAGTCGTTATTATTTTCTATCTTTAACAACCGAATGCATTTATCAGGCATTAAACGTACCGAAACGTATTTATGATTCAATTTTATTTATTAAATAGATGTGTTTGATTATATTCCACGTAAAACAAACTCGCGTTCAAAAATAAAGTCTGTTGATACACTACAAGCAAGTCATATGAAAGAGTCGTTGTAGATAATATACGTTATAATCTGTCATCAAACTTGTTTTTTGTTAATATTGGGTAGTCGGGAAAACTAATTTTTGAGCTCCCAAATTTCCGCCAAAAATATTCAATTAGTTGCAAAATTTATACCATTAAATATACAGGGTGTTCCAAAATTATCTTTGCATCACCTGGCTTGAAATTGATTACAGACTGGAAGTGCTTAGGGCCACCAGTGGTGCGCATGTTGAAGTGTACTAAACAAAACTTTATTAGTTGCAGTAATACATGCAAAAGACAGAATATAAATATCTTGTTTATTTTCGAAGTTATAAATTTTTGAAGTTGTAAAGAGAATTTTGGAACACCCTGTATTTCCTGTTTTTAAAAATGGATGATTAAATTTTCCTGACCACCGTAAAGATTTGGAAACTTATTGCATTGATAAAAGTCTGATACATACTGGATGGATATTTTCTACATTGAAGTGATTCGGAAATTAGGAAATCCTCAAATTGCTTTTTGAATATTTTTGAATGAATATTTTTGTCGGATCTTTAAAAGTTCAACCTATCCAACATTCTGGACGAGCCAATATTCAAAAATTCTAGTAGTCTTAATCTAAAATTATGATCCTGATTTTTCAAAAAAAATTATTAATTAGCAGTTGAAATAGGAATATGCTTACTTTATTTAAATACTAACTGATTTGTGCTCAGCGTCCACCTAAAATGACGATTCATATTTTCCAAAAATTTGTAACAGTGTTACTAATAATTACTTTTACTAGTAATGCTATTACTAACTATTTTCAGAACGAGTAATTTCTATTTTCAAAAAAAATGCAATAGTGTTTTGTTATTTAGATTTAAGTTGTAAAAATTAAAATATTTCTTGGAACATTTGTAACGGAAACCAAACTTGGTATAATTTTCACACATATTATGATGCATTATCACATATTATGATAATGTAGATATTGAAAATTCGGCAATTCATTTGTATTTCAAATAAATGAGGGGATTTTTTCATAGTCCTTTTTTACGCAGGTCTCGTATCAATTTGAAATGAGAAAATAGTTAATTCACTTTATATAATAAATATTTATCGCCGTTTTAATTAATAATGGGGACAAATATACAGTTGAAACATACATCTTTTACTTGATTATTCAATTGCGCAATCCTCTGCTATTTAACGTTTTTGCAATGCTGTTTAAGTTTTTTTTAAAATTTCTAATTTGAATATTATCTAAATTGAAATGGTTGTAAAATTCGGAAAACTTCAAGCTGCTTTAATCTATGAGCACTTAATTATTTTTGGTGGAACTCCGCTGATCGAAAATCGACTTAAACTTTCAAGACGAAAAATAAAATAATTTGTTTTATAGTTCGATTAGTTCTTTAAGATACGAACCATACGTGCTTCACATGATAGATTTTGAGAAAAAAAAGGACAACTATTTTTTCTCTATTACTAATGCTATAAGCGCTAAAACAGATTTTTTTTAAAAAAAATATGTTTGAAAAAGCTTATCTGATAAAATATGTTAATTTTGAATATTTCGTCGTTATCGTTTGCAGAGCAGCACACTGGTTTTGAAATTTCAAGTGCTTAAATTAATTTGTAGGGTTGACGTTTATGAAAAAAAAGTAAATTACTAAAAATAAAATCCGTTGTTAATTTGATATAGATTAAATACAATTAGACTCAGAACAATTTTGTTCATTGCTTAATAAATTAGTACTATCATATGAGAACAGATTAGTTTTTAAAAAAGATAAATTTGGCAGTTATTTTAATTAAGGCATGTTATATCCAAGGACATCTTGAACTGGCGAACTTTGACTGAATCGATTTTTTATTTATTTTACTTTTAATTCCTCTAGTTTTCTTAAAGAATTTAACAGCGGAAATTTAGACTTTTAAAACTGAAATTTGAAACTTAGGAACTTAACGTTAAAAGTAAACAGGAAACTTGATGATAGAAATTTAAGAAAAGAAATATCTTTAAATGTATGCCCCACAGTAAAAACTGAGAGGTACTGTCTCTCCGAATTTGATGTTAAAAGATCCGAAAATCGTATAAAAGAACGGTTTTTTTCCCTTCAAAATAACATCAAAATGAGCTTCCATATACAATTAAAAGGCGTAAAACTCTTCTAATATAAAATTACTACAATTTCAAGCACATTAAATACATTAGCATTTATAAATCCGTTAAATAAATTCACATATCTTCTTAAATGTGAAACCCTTAGAAGAGTAGCAAAGCTAATATTTTGCTTAAATATTTAAATATGCATTGTAACAAAAGAAGCAAAAAAGGCAAAAAAAAGGAGAAAAAAAACGAAACACTGAACTTGAACATTTATATCTGTTTCATAACAAGATAAATAAAACAAAACTCTCAATTTTAAATGTGTATCATAACAAAGAGGATCAAAACAAAATTTGCGTTTAAATGCGCACCATTACAATTGGGACAAAAGAAAACGGAAGAAAATCCTCGCATTTAAATGTGATTCATAACAAAACAAAAAAAAATCCTTTTTAAATGCGCAACAAAACGAGAAGAGAAAAACAAAAAGTTTTTGAAAACACTATTATTGATTAAAAAAAGCTACATCAAACTTGTCCCTCATGGGTTTGAACAAAAACATTTAACTCCTTTATATAATAATAAATATTAGACAATTGTTGAAATTAAAGACACATAATTAAATAATTTTTCAGGAACAAACACTAAAAGTTGAAACATAATTCTTTCCCTTTGATAGACTTCTTGGAATAAAACCATTGTTTTGAGTCGTTTGTTTATCCCATTTATAGAAGATTTTATTTAACCCAGTTGAGTTTTTTTCCTTGCTCTAGATGGTATTTGCTCATTTTGAAAACTTCTTCCATAAGCCTTTTAGATAGACAACATCATGTACGCAATTTTGGGCCTCTACAAACAACCCACATTATTTAATATATTTGTTTGTTTAAATTGGGTAATCATAGTTCTTTCCTTTTCAGAGCAGGTATTTGTAAGCTGAAATTACTATTGAAGTAAATCAGAAAAATAAATAGTCCTATGAGAAGACGTTTATATAATATAAACAGTGACTTTTGCTTGAATTGTATTGCATGGCATTTATGATTTTAAGATGAGAATAATATTTTTGAATTAAAAAAAAACTCTATGTCAGTGTTTTAGCAGATATATAAGCACTTAATTTGTTGATTTTTTTAAAAAGAAATATGGTGATCGAAATAGTTTTTAAAATTATGTTCTCATCGATTTTTTTCTTACTCTCGCAGCATGTTTTTTAAGCTGGAAAATTGATAGGTATAATAGCATTATGAAATATTGAAGCAAAATTTATACAAATATTAATATGTTATTGTCTTAGTTGCTTATGTGGATGTGTATAAATTTCTGACTAAATCTTGTCATCATATGTCCAATATTTTATAACCGTCGTTGAACAGCAGATCCAATTTTCTGGTTTACGACTTCTAATGTTCAACTCCGTGGCCTTGAAATTTTGAACCCAATCCAGAAGACAAGGGAATTCCTGGATCAAGTATTGGAGAAATTTGCCTTCGAGGACTTTTTGGGGAAACTAACCCGCATTTGCGTTACATGGAGAGAAAAACCACGGAAACCTCCCATAGTTAGCCTGATGGCAAGGGAACTCTAACTCATGATCCGTCTACCACTGAGGATATCTTACGTCAGCACTGTGGTCGGTGCGAGCCGGGTGCGGAATCTGTATCGATCAACCTTCGCTGGGATGCGAACCCAGTTCACCTCATTGGAAGGCGAACGCTTTATCCCCTGAGCCACCACGACTCACGTGTCCAGTATAGATTTTATCAACAAAATTTGCCATTGCCATTTATATCTTAAGTCATTGAGATTTTGAAAGCTTTTCTGGAATCAAAGGATATCACGCCACCTGTCAAAAATATGCTAAATGTAGGAAATATATGCAAATAAAAAAATTTTTGAAGAGAAAGTAATAACATTTTTATACTCACTTTATTTACTACCGATACGAAATCTGTGGAACAAAAATTACATATTCACATGCATTGAAAAATTAAATATACTTAGTAAAACAACCTACAACCACGTAAAGACATCTACAATTCCAAATAATATTGTCTTAACATATTCTAGAGAAATTTTTATCTTTAAATTTAGCTTTTAAACACTTTAATATTATAACGATATCAAACGAAAAGCATTTCAGGAATTCACCGGACACTCGTCACCGAAGCACAATAAATAAACAAAATAAACTTGTAGAACAAATTTACAGTTAGAACAAAGTCATTTTCGTTGCATACTCTATTAACTTGTCCATTTTTTAAAAACAAACAAAAGGTAAAATACTATAATTGATGATGAAATACAATGTTAGAAAAAAGCTACTCTTTATCCGGATGATTCTCTTTCTTTATAATTTGATGCTCTGGAAAAGAAAAGGTTTGAAAACATCCTTCTAAAACACATGACTGTCATAAAAGAAGTTTTGTATGTATTCCAGAAATTATGTTTTGTAACTATTATAACTATTTGGTTCAACTTCTTAACTGTCCTGGGCAGAAAGAGATTGCAGATATCGAATTGTATTCACTTGACGACTAAGGACAATAAAACTATCATTATTATTATTATGAAATTAATTTTTAAACAGGTAAATATTTGGCTCAAGTAAAATATTTTATGAATACTTTAAACTTTTAAACAAATTTAATAAAGTTATAGAACATTAAAAGTTTAATAACTTCACGAAAAAAAAAATGAAAGAAAAATTTGTTGTTGTTGCTTTTGCCACTTGCAATATACTGCTTGGGAAAGCAACTGATTTTTTTAAGGCAGAGGTTCTCTTTCTTATGTTTTAGATGTGCCATCTGTGGCTAAGAATATGACTTCAGACACACACATGTCACAACCCGTTTTACAAGATGGACCCAATCAAACTCCATTCATTCACCCACTGATCGTAATTTTGACCTGAACCAGAAAACAATCATTTCCAATTCAGTACCCACAGAGTTACTGATTTGTTATTGGAAGGACTTCATGACCCCGATGGATTTAACGTGCTCTAGTCAGCATTTAATTCTTCGACAGTCTGGATTCAAACTCCATGAACACGGACTCAACGTGCACCTTTGTCCCAGAAAAGTTTCTTAAGAAATTCTAATAATGTTTTAATTATGAATTTAGATATATGTTTTTATGATTAAATTGAACATTCCTCTTTTTAGGTGCTATACCTAAATATCTTCCGGTTTTAAGAGAAATTTCGACGTTTTATTTTTATCAAAGTTTAATTATAAAATATGATTCGTAAATCAAAAATTTATTTTTTAAAGCATGTTTGTAAAGAATGCAAATAAAAATAGGGGGCTCAAACAATGGAGAATCATTTTCACAATTTTCACCAAGAAGAAAAAACCTTGCCAAATTGGAAATTTTTGTAAGAAGCATAATATTTTTTTCTTAAAAAATATTTAAATTATTTGTTTGTTCTCAAACCCAGATAATTTTTTACAGCAAGATAGTATACATGGTCTAAAGACTCTTAAACTCTGTTTTTCAATATAGCAATGATAATTATTATTTTTTAACAGAGCTTCGAAAAGCATCATTAATCATTATTTTAGTGGCGCAATTTATTTATTTACTTTGAAGCTGATGCAATTATGTAGTGTTTTGTTTTGTGGTTCATTGAAACTTACATTTAAATCAAAGAAAATTTATATCTTTTGAGATCATATTACATTTTAAGACGTTAATGTTCTTAGTTCAACTTTATTTAAGTATGTATAAGCTGACCAGCGTCTTCGGGAAGCTAAGAACTCGTAGTAAAATTTCTGAAATGGATGTTTGAAAACACACTGCTTTACCGCTTTGATTTCATAATCTGCGAACAGAAATTTCTCGCACAAATTCTCAAACAGAAACATTTTTTTTAATTTATTGGAAATGTAAAGAGATGAGTTTTCAAATACGAATGAAAGGAATTAAAATTCTAGTCAAAGGAATTATAGGAACTTAGTACCTGCTCCTTTTTAGTTTGCTGAGGACAGTGTTTCGAAACAAAGCGCTTTATTAAAAGTAATTAGCAAAAACATGAAACGAAATAGAAATCTAAGCGGATTTTCTATGTTGTTGAAGGTTTTGGACAAATTAGTAAAGTCTGTTGTAAAACTCATGTATTTAACTGTTCTTTTTGAAACTTCTTTGACCATAACTGCCTTAAAATATTCTCTTCTGTATAGCTGCTTTTTTTCCAGATTTTCTGAATCTTTTAAACAATTTCATATTTTAAACTTCATACATATAATTTTAAAAAGACAATGAATTATGAGTTTTCATTTGATACGGAACTAATAAATTAAATATCAGTGAAAGGTACGGTTAAGTTTCTTATTCGCAATAAGTGTATATAATATTATAATATTATATTTAATAACCGTCGTTGAACAGCCGACCCAGTTTTATGGGCTTACGGCTACTAATGTTCAACTCCGTAGCCTTGTCATTTTGAACCCAATCCAGAAGACGAGGGAACTCCTGAATCAAGTATTGGGGAGAAATGTTTCCTTCAGGGAGGGCTTCTTGATGGAGCTAACCCGCATTTGCGTTACATGGAGAGGAAGACCACGAGAACCTCCCACGGTTAGCCTGACAGAAAGAGGACTCTTACCCATGATCCGTCTACCACTGAGGATATTTCACGTCAGCACTGTGGTCAGTGCAAGCCAGATGCGGATTCATATCGATCAGCCATACCCGGGATTTGAACCCGGTTCCCCTCATTGGAGGACGAACGCTCTATAAATAAGTGTATAGTGATTTCATTTTAATTTACATTAAAAATTTCAAGTCTTGGACTTAAGACACTTTAAACAAACTTTTTCTACACCAAATCATACGTGCCATGTTCAAAACTAGTTTGGATCTCCAACACTCCAAATCTGAGGTTAAAATAGAATTTTTAAATTGATTCGTTTATTAGTTTTGTGTTGCCAAACACAATATTCTAATTTAATGCAGATAACAGAATGTATGTATTTCTTTCAATCTTTGCATGTTATGTAGAGATTAAAACAATAAGATAAATTTGATGTTAAAAATCTCAAAGACCACGAAGAAAACTGAGAAGTTATAATTACGAAAGAATTTCCTATCCCAAGTTCTAAAAACTCTTAACCACTTTAACAAAGAATAAATTTAGAAATCATGATAATTTTTGATTATAATTCTCGGAATCAGAAATCACGGGGATTATTAAGGATCGAAATCGGGTTTTATACCCCCCTTTTTTATTACAAATGCAAGCACTCCTATGACTCAGAGTATCGATTTTTGACAAAATCATGGGGAAAAACGCATGGGGAAAAACGCTTGGCTCAGATCCCATTGTTGTATAAAAAAGAAGCCAAATATGATTTTTCTACCTTATTTTTTTAGTTTAAAAAGTTCTAGTTTTCGCTACCGATGTACAATATCGATGGTAATTGGGGAATTTTGTGATTCAAGGGAAAATACCTAACCTTAGACATTCATTAACTCTTTGATTTTCTAATCTTTGTTGAGTGAAAAGGTTAGATGATGACTAATATTTGGTGATCTGTATATGATTCAAGACAAAACGTCCAACTTTCTACTTTAATGAATTTTTTGATAAGTGAGATTATATATTTTATGCAAAGTTTAAAATTTAGATGATAACAAATATTCAATAAAAATATGTGATTCAAAGAAAAGTGACGAACTTTCGACATTAATGAATTTAGTCTAAGATAAGTTTAACATTTGGGTGATGTTTGGTGAAATAGGAAAAATGACGAACATTATCGTTTCATGAATCACTTCATTAAAAAGTTCAACTTTTCACTACCGCCAAACAATATTGATGGTAATTGGGGAATTCTGTGATTCAAGGGAAAATACCTAACCTTAGACATTCATTAACTCTTTGATTTTCCAATCTTTGTTGAGTGAAAAGGTTAGATGATGACTAATATTTGGTGATCTGTATATGATTCAAGACAAATCGTCCAACTTTATACATTAATGAATTCTTTGATAAGTGAGATTATATTTTATGAAAAGTTTAAAATTTAGATGATAACAAATATTCAATAAAAATATGTGATTCAAAGAAAAGTGACGAACTTTCGACATTAATGAATTAAATCTAAGATAAGTTAAAATATTGGTGATATTTGGTGGAATAGGAAAAATGACGAACCTTATCGCTTCATGACTCATTTGATGAGTCATGTGAAATTTCTCTGATAATGCTTTTTTTATTTTTTTATTTCCAATGCCCACCTGTGTTAACATTTGATAATACTTGTTAATTGTAATAAACAAAATTGTTATTTCAGTTGTCTTTATGATATATCACCTCCAATTTAATTGTGATAAGCCATGACATTTTTTTAAAAAAAAAAGGAAAAAAAGCGACAATTTCATTTTTAATATCTCTCAAATAATGAAAAATATCGTAAAAAATATTTAATTAAGGAATTATATTTTCCTCATATTGCTATCTAAAACTTAAGTAAAATTACATTACATATGATGAAAAATTTGCTACCACTTTTTTATTTTTTCACTTTTTTCTTTTAGCTTATCACTAGCTTATAATTGAGCTTTAAATTAGCGAAAAATTACATATAAATTATTATACACCACTAAGGAAATATATATTACACCACTAAGGAAAATATTTTCTCAAGTTTTTTACTGAAAGATTTGGAACTTTATACATTCAATAACTTCTTCCAGTAAAAATGTTGTAATGTTTTTATTTTAAGAAATATACGAAATGTTTTATTCTATCTTTTTTATTTTGATATTTTGATTCCATATTTGTAGTAACTACGTTCATGTTCTGTCAATTATTTTAAAATTAGGTGAAAAGTACCTTTAAAGAAAGTTGGCGTACATGAGAAATGTGTCATTTCTTTTTTATTATAAAAACAATGAAACGTGGTACATTAATAATTATAATTTGAATCATGGAATTGAGATTTTTTTAAAGCTTAAGTGGTAGTTAACATAAGAAACTACCCACTTAAATTAAAAGTAATGTAAAGCATGCAAAAAAGGAGACCCCTGAATAACTTTCGATCTAATGAACGGATTTTCACGTTCTAGGAGTGATTCTTAAGGATACGCAGGGGTAACTTCAAATATTCTAATTATTTAGAGCAGAGACGATATTTCAAGTTACAAAATTAGACACAAAAAGCACTTTCTCTGAATAAACATGCCTTTTTTGACGAAATCGGATTTCTGACCCCCGAAATATAGGGGGTAGTCGTAATTTGGGAAATATGGTTGCAATAGTGAAAGCCCTTCAAATTTTGGACCCCTTAATGTTAATTTTAATTTTTGCGTATTTCGCTACATCTTGAAAATTTTTTAAGCAATGTCAAAAAATTTTTTACACAATTATAAGATTCGTTTATCCAAAGATAATTCCATGCAATATATAATTTTTAGTAATATTTATTATTTTTTATTATTTGTTTTATAATGTTGGAAAAATATTGAATTGTAAAGTATACAATTTTTTTAAAAGATATTAGAGACTGTAATTTTACATGAAAAAATCGGGTGAAATCGGTTGAATAGTTTCTCAGAAATCGAATTTTTAAAATATCACTTTTTTGAAATTGATTTCTCAGGAACCATTCGACCGATTTCAATCAAGTTTTGTATTTTGCCACGTTAAATTATGGTATTTGATATGGTGTAAAAAATTCCAACCTCACAGTTAAAATTTTTTTTCGATTGAAATAATAAAAAATAATTAGTTCGTGAGATATGGCGAAATACGCAAAAAGAAAAATTAACATTAAAGGATTCATATTGTGGACCGCTATTCTGGCTAAATTAATGGGACCATATTTCTCAGATTGTGGCGATATTTTAGGGGGTCAGAAATTCGAATCCCTCAAAAAAAATTATGTTTATTCAGAGAAAGTACGTTTCCGTGTCTGATTTCGTAACTTAAAATATCGTTTGCGCTACTTAATTAGCATATTTGAAGTCACCCTCTCGAATTATTAAGATTGAATCCTAGAACGGGGTGCTCCGGTTATTAAATTGAAAATTATTCTGGGTGCTCCGTTTTTTTATTTTGCACACTGTACTACCGTTCTTTTTATAGCAGCACTTTTTTTATCATCATAGCATTATAAAAAATGAGTCGTATATGGATTAAACTATGTTACATTTGCACTTAATTGATATTTTTCAGTATTAACTACAAAATTTGCTAAGAATAAAATACGCATAGATAGGTCATTTTCAAAACACATTTTTAACGCCCCATGACTTTAATTAAGTTTAATTATTGGAAAAATTGCAAATTACATTTCTAATCATTCAAACTAATTTATTCTATGCTTCTAGTAAATGTTGATGCATCGAAATTAGTGTTTTAAAAATAATGGGTTCTAATACGTGCAATGCCTCAGCCTTATCGACTGCAATTCTGTTTGAATTTACACGGTTGTGAAACAGCTTATCTAGTAAGCCAATCTAGTTATAGCTTATCTAGCACAACTTATCTAATTTTATAAATACTTTTGAGTAAAAATCAAATATTTTGATGTTGTCCCATAATTATTTTATAACGTAATTTCTGTTGCGTTGACAAACCCGTGTCTCCCTGGATTGATTAATTTTAGATGCACTGTTAGAATTTCCATTACAAAATTATGGCAAAAAAAAAAACGGCTGCAGTCTGTCCATCCAATTAACTGTAAAGTTTACGGTTAAGAAATTTTTTTTACCTTTATAGTATTGAAACTGTTTACAACTAGTATAGTTTAAAAGAACCTGAATACAAAACTATATGGTTTTTTAACCATTTACAGCTAGCATGATTTAAAATTCTTAAAAAAGAAATTTAACTGGGCACTGTAGATAGTTCAGCAGCCTTATGGTGCTCGCATCTATACGTGAATGAGAATATCGTATTCTAATAGTCAAGGATCAAAAATAGAGGAGAGTAATATACTGAAACTCTTAACATTTTGAAGTTTGAAGGGAATGTTGTGGTGTCAACGCTAGGATTAGAATCCCCATTCTATGTGTCATTATATTGACAGACTAGCTCTTTCGGTTATAATATGTACTTATCTGCAAGGAACTAAATAGCTTCATCATGTGGGCACGTTTGGTGCGATAAAAATCTGGTTGTTTAACCATGTTACGTGAAAGTAGTTAAAAAGTAGCTTTTTTCATCAGTTAACAGCTTGAATAAAATTTTATTTATGGTTATTTGACAGTTTTGTTTGAATATGGAAAAATAACAATGAAATAAATTGTTACCTAACCATTTTTTCCGAGAAATTTCTAACAGTGTGAGGTATGCTATTATAAAAATTTTATTTGCTGTTTTCTATTTGAATTGCAGTAAAGTAACAATTTGCAGTAAAGGCAGGTATTAGTATGACTAAAAGTCAGTATTATAACTCTATTGTCCCTTTGTAACACTTTTCCACCTACCATTTAATGAGCTTTAATTCCTTAACAAAAAGCTGTTTTATTTACTTTCAGTGTAAATGCGACTGATTTGTTTACGATATCGGGCGGGTAGCATATCTTTTTATTTAAGCACGAACTGGTTTAAGCACAAGCATTATGCCGGTTTTGAATGTCAGTAACTAAGAGAAACATAATGCAGATTCATACTCATTTTTTAAAATATATATATATATATATATATATTAATTA
>NC_092215.1:45804858-45890670 GCF_043381705.1 Parasteatoda tepidariorum | reverse complement strand
GAGAGAGAGAGAGAGAGAGAGAGAGAGAGAGAGAGAGAGAGAGAGAGAGAGAGAGAGAGAGAGAGAGAGAGAGAGAGAGAGAGAGAGAGAGAGAGAGAGAGAGAGAGAGAGAGAGAGAGAGAGAGAGAGAGAGAGAGAGAGAGAGAGAGAGAGAGAGAGAGAGAGAGAGAGAGAGAGAGAGAGAGAGAGAGAGAGAGAGAGAGAGAGAGAGAGAGAGAGAGAGAGAGAGAGAGAGAGAGAGAGAGAGAGAGAGAGAGAGAGAGAGAGAGAGAGAGAGAGAGAGAGAGAGAGAGAGAGAGAGAGAGAGAGAGAGAGAGAGAGAGAGAGAGAGAGAGAGAGAGAGAGAGAGGGACAGTCAGAGACAGAGAGAAACAGAGAGAGAGAGAGAGAGAGAGAGAGAGAGTGGTGGTCAAAATTTTTGAGAGAAAAAAAATCTCCCCTAAAAACAGAAGAAATTGAATCAAGTCATTCCATTGTGACTAATGATGCATTTCCAGTTCTTTTAACATAATTTTATCTTTAAACAAAAATAATTGTTGTTGTCGGCCATTAAGGCTGAAGGGTGTGTGATTGTTCCTGCTTTCCAGTGGTGCCATCTATGGACAAGAATTCGACTTCTGCCACACCCATACGTCACATTCAATAAAAATAATTTGATCCCATAATTGAGTATGTATGATGCAAACAATGTATTCGAAAAACGGTGTTATTATTATAAATTACTTATAATTAATTCTCTAAAACTGAGCAATGTGAATAAAGTAAAATTTTTGAATACATAATCATTGTTTGCATCAAAAATACAGAAAAATGGGACAAAAATACTCTAAAATGTTTTTATTTTACGAACGAAACGTGAAGAAAAATCTAAAAATGTTACGTTAATTGTTATGGAATAACCCTAACTTTTGGTTCATGTAGGGTAACCGTAGAAATCAAATATCTTATTAACCTAGCTACATTGAATTAAAAACTTTTTTTTAAAAAATTTAACAATTTTGCATTATTATTTTAAAACACACTGGACTACAAATTAAGATAATATTGTTGGTATGGTTTAATGAATGGAAGAGCTTGAAGGATTATAATAATACCACTTTTTTCAAAAGTTTTTTAAATCAAATTTTTATTTAGTCATGTTTACTGACTGCTGTTAGAAAATTTTCATTAGAAAGCAATAAGATACAAGAAAATTGAGCAATTTGTCAGCAAAACTCTCACCTAATAAACAGTTTGAAAATGTGTCTTGTCATTATACCCAAATCAAAATTCTTGATGGCATCATCAACACATTTTGATGGTTTATGTTGGCTTCAGTGCGATGCCAACATCATTTGATGGTCACCATCATTCAAAATTTTCCATCATGCATTCATGGGTTTTGATATGTCGACAAACTTCCATCATTCTATGATGGTAATAGTACTTTAATACTATGATTAACCATCAAGAAGGGTGACTTTTATGGACCCACAATCCATGATGATCCTTGATAGTTCCAACTATACATTTCCATGCTGGTTTAAGTGGAATTCTTGTTGGCTCTCAGGAATATACCACCAATTTGAGTTTTTTTTATGTCGGACAATCATAAATCTGCCCGAATTCCTACATTGGGATGGTGGTTGTTCATGATCATTCCAACATTTGATTTCTATGATACTATGATGGATATTCGTGAAGGTTTAACATGAACAAACCATCAAAAGAAATTGCGATTCTTATGTTCGACCATCATAAATCATTCCGATTTCCTACATTGAGGTGATGGTTATTTATGTTGGTTACCATCAAAAAATATAATGGTTAATGATGGAATTATTGATGGTTACCATCAAGATTTTGTTGGTCCATCAATGGAAAACCATAAAAAATTTAGACTTGAGTAATAATCCATGTCATTCTACTATGTGGTGTTAAGTGGACCTTTATGGGGAAAATAGACTTTAATTGTTAATACATATTAGTTCCTAGAAGATAAAACTGATTATTTTGCAAATTTCTAGCGTTCAGCATAATTTTTCATAGAAATAGCATTGATGAATTCAAATCATCATTTGCTTATCAGATCGCTTCATCAAGTTCACTCTTTTAAAATGCATACAAGAAGTTCTACCATCATTATATACCTTCTAGAATCCTATTCAAAAACGGTATGAAAAAAGTATACGTAATAGGTATTCCATAGTATTGTAGTATTAACGAAATGTATAAAAAAACAGATTAAAAATGAGTGGAATCATTTTTTAACAAAGTAAGATGGAAAATAAAACCTGTGTTTGTGGAATGAAATGTAAAGTATTACTAATAAACATTTGGCATTTCCTTTTTCCTGCCGTAATCAAGATGGTTTGTATGCTTTCGCACCTATTTATGTTAGTATTTCTCGCTACATGTTCATTTCCTGACGTATGCATTTTTTTGGTACAATAAAGGAAGTAATAAACACTCAAAATATTGCATAGTAATTAAATAACAGAGTTTACTTTGTGTGTTATACTATTTATTTTCTTCGCAAACAGATTTAAAATATAGAACAAAAAATTTATCAAAAAAATATTGAATAACCTTCTAGTTTACAAAGAAGACGTTAGAGGTCAAACTCTTTGTTCGAAACTTAGAACTATAGAAATACTCCGAATGTATTTTGAGTTACTAAGCTTGGATAATGTTTAATGCAGCTTAAACTATAAAGTATAATATCAAAGTTAGAGGACTGATATAAAATTACTTCTGGTATAGCTTTTGAGTATAAGACGACTATTATTTTTTCAAAGTTTTATTTCTAAGGAGTTACACATTACTATATTATTTTAATTTACATCTGTCGTTGAACAGCCGACCCAATTTTTGGGTCCACGGCTACTTATGTTCAACTCCGTAGCCTTGTAACTCTGAACCAATACAGAAGACAAGAAAACTCCTGGATCAGTACCCCCAAAGGTATTGATTCGTTATGGGAACATGGAGGACATTGTGACTCGACAGATTTAACGTGCACCAGTCACCATTTACAACACAGGGAGTCTTCGGACATTAGGGATAGTATAGAGAAAATATGGCCAAATATAAAACAAAATTTTCATGATTTTGTTTTCTTTTTTTTTTAAATTATACAAATAATAATAGCTATAATAGCCCTGCTTGATCAGGAGATGTAGCATTCATCTTTCAATGAGGTGAGACGAGTTCAAATCCCAGTGATAGCTGATCGATACAAATTCCGCATCAGGCTTACACCGACCACATTGGGAACGTAAAATATCCTAAGTGGTAGCTGGATCATAGGTTAGAGTCCTCTTGCCGTCAGGCTAACCGTGAGATGGTCTCGTGGCTTTGGGTCGGTTGTTCATCCACAGTTATAAAATAGAATAAATTAACAACTGCAAAATAGTAAATACTATACAAAAATATTTAAACAGTAATAACGATAAAAAATAGCAGTTAGAAATTAAACTATTTGTTAAATTACATTAAATCGGCAGGAATATTCTGTAATAACCTCTTTAAATATATGCATTTAAAAATCTCTTTCACTAATAAAGTTAAAATAATATACACTAAAAAGTCATAAATTATTAATCAAGCATCTAATTAACACAAATGCTATCAAAATCTTATGAACTTGTGCTAAAAAAGATAGTACTTTACACGGTTTGACTATTGGGGGATCCATAAAACAATTGAAGGCAATTATTAAAATAAGTTCATATAAATTAAGTTTCATTAAGTTAAAAATCTAAATTTGTGTTGTCCTTACCGCCTTCTTCACTTATGATTCGACAAATTTGGAGAGCAAGTCGTAGTGGCTCAGTGGCTAGAGTATTCGCCTCCCAGAGAATAGACTCAGGTTCAAATTCCAGCATTGGCTGGAGTTCTGTTCCCGGATCACACCAATCACAGATTGACGTAAAGTATTCTCAGCGGTAGACGGATCAAGTTAGAATTCACTTGCCGTCGGGCTGAATGTGGGAGGTTTTCGTGGTTTCCCCTCCATTGAATGCAAGGGGGATTCATTTCCTCAAAAAGTCATCCATAACGGCTAGTTTGTCCAGTGCCTTGATCCAGACGTTCCCTTGTCTTCTGGATTGGATTCAAAATTACAATGCTACGGAGTATACGCAAATTTAGGATTGGATCGGCAGCTCAACGTCGGATATAAAATTTAGATAGGGTTTATCCCCCACTGAAGTATTAATTTGTGATCCCTGTAATATGCATACTTTTTTGACGTTATTCGTGAGGAGAATGATTTTAAATATATATATATATGTTAAGAATGATAATAATTGAACAATCTGTATATCTAGTTGAAAAAAACATATAAGGAGAGTGCGAAATCGCAATAAATTTTTAAGAGAAGAATTCTGTTATAATTTACCAGGAAAATTTCGAATAAACTTTTTTAATTTTTTTGTAATACAACAGAAAGCAATTAAAAGATTAAATTTAGAAAAAAACAGAAATTCTAAAAAAATTCAAATTAGTTATAAATATAAAATAACATAACAAAATATAGTTAAATACAGCTCAAGTGTTAGAAACGCACTCTTTTTTTTCTTTTTCTTTTTAAAATCATTTCAATCTACACTACAATTAGCTTCAGAATTGTATCTATTATATTGAGTAGTAATGTACATTTTAACACACTCATGAAAACTTTTAGGCCTTTGCTGTTAAAAACAGTAAGGCAATAACAATAATATTTGAGGTACGCTTTTCTTTTTTTTTGTGCTTTATACTCATTTAAAAAAATGTTGAAAGATGTTTTGAAGTCCTTGATAGTGAGGTAAAAATATACTATGTCAGTGTTTCACTTTAAAATATACTTATTAAATATTAGGTTGTTTTATTTAGATTTGTTTTATGAAAACGTTTCATTTATTCTTTGAATGATTCGGTTCCGAAACTACAATATTGTCGATTTTAAGAATTTTGATCCAAAACCCACTAACGTCACTGAGTTTTTCAACGAATGAAACTAACGTGGAAAAGCGATATCCAATAAATATGATGTTATGCAGTGTTTATCCGTTGAAGTTAAAATGAAACAAGGTTTCAAATTTGTTACATTTTAATTTGTAGGACATTCAACACACATTTACTTATAAACTTTTAAGCAAGACGAAAATACGCACTGCAATGATTTTTTAATTTTTTTATTTTGATCCAAATTTCACAGTTGAAAAAACAGGGATAGTTTACATTTTTATTCTCTATAATAGCTCCAAATTCAATGCAAAATTTCATTGCTGTCCGATTGAAAGTATGGGAAATGTTCGAGCTTCATTGAAATAGATGTTAACTAATGTAGAAAATAGAAGTAATAATATAATGTCGAAAAGAGCAATAATTTAAACATGATTCTTTTTGCAGTGGTACTATCATTGTGATCAGCCATTGTGATGATTCTGAATCATGGTGTGGATTTTAGGAAACGTGAAAATATTCACCACACTGGATGGATTGGCCAGTTAGATCTCCAGATCTCAACTCTGTAGAGGATATCTAAGGCGTTTTGTGGAAGATACTCACAACCCCTCAAGCAACCATCTAGTACCATGTATCATTACTGAAAGAGTGGGACTAGTTGTCATGGAAACACCTAAACTACCTTACTTGAAATCAGACCAGGGATGGTTGACTGCGATAGCACCATCCTTTTTCAGATTCAGTAAATTTTGTTTCATGCCCTCCAATTTCAATGAGTGTACCTGTGTGTAACTGTTGAATATAACTTTTTGTAGTCAATCAAAGTTTTTCGTAGCAATCAAAAAAAATCAGAAAATTCTTTTAATTTTGAAGATTATTGTACTTTAAATATTTAGAATGTTGTGTCACTATAATTGTTTATCTTCTTATTTAGTAGAAAAAAGGCTCACTAGAGGCATTGTTTAGTTTTTGCCCTCCCCAAATTTGCTTCATGCCCTCCAACTTCAATAAGTGACCAATGAGAAATTGTTGAATATAACGTTTTGTAGTCAATCAATTTTTTTTTGTAGCAATTAACCAAATCTGAAAACTCTTTTAATTTTGAAAATCATTGTATTTTAAATGATTAGAAAATTGTGTCACTATATTTGTTTATCATCTTATTTAGTGCAACAAAGGCTTGTTAGAGGCATTGCTTAGTTTTTGCTCTCCCCAATTTTGTTTCATGCCCTCCAACTTCAATGAGTGCACTGCACCTGTGTGTGATTGTTGAATATAACTTTTTGTAGTCCGTCAATGTTTTTTGTTGTAATCAACCAAATCTGAAAATTCCTTTAATTTTGAAAATCATTGTATTTTAAATGCTTAAAAAGTTGTGTCACTATATTTGTTTTTCATCTTACTTAGTACAATAAAGGCTCACTTGAGGCATTTTTTAGTTTTGAAGTAATTTTTTCACTAAAAAATAAATTGTTAAAATGGACAAATTGATTAAATACCAGAATTGGTACTGATTTTGCAATGTTTAGCCAAGCTCATTCAAAGGTAATAAATGACAAGAATTTTTTTTAAGGTTCAGATCAGATTATTCTGACTTTTATCCATAAGGAATAAATTCTTGAAAAAATTACGAATTTCAGTAAGAGGTATTGCCTCTCCCTCAATACTTGCCCGATTTTGCACCATCGAATTTGATTTATTTCAATATCTACAACATTTTATATATGATAAAAAAGATGGAAAATTTAAATGAACTCCTGAACTATTTCCATTATTGCTGAAAAATATTTTTTTATGAAATGTTTGTTTTGAGGAAATGAAAGTTTGATGAAATGAAAGGGGAAAACTACATAACAAACGTTTTTTTTAAACAAAGGTGATAACATTATTAATTAAAAATGAAAACTAGATAAAAAAACTTTATTTGCTTGGATGTAATAAAAAAATCATTTTCAAGTCATGATTAGAACAATATAAGTTTCCTTAGGATATAGCGTTATTCTTAAAAAATCAATTAATAGATAATAGATAAAAAAATCATTAAAAACATTTTAAAATCTACAATTTTTAATATTTTGAAAGCAAATTTATCAATGATTTGAAAAATAAATACTAAAACTTAAATAGAAGTTTTTTTAATCATCTGCATTCAAATTATGTTACTTATTTTGAGTTATTTTCGAGTTAAATATCTATTTGGTATCTAAGCTTATAAATTAAACTAAATGAAATTATTCGTAACAAAATATAATAAATGCTTATGATTTAAAACCAAAACTATTTTGCTAAATTTTCTCGCATTCACGCCAATTTTTACAAGTTGCCAATTTATTTATGAAATTGACCGCCAAGTGAGCCAACTTCCAGGAGCATCGCAAAGCTCTTTCTTGAAATTAAGTACGTGAAGTGCCGAAACGAAACGTTGAGGAATCAAAAGGGAAATGAAGTTGAGTATAATTTGCCATTAAAGCCTCTTAAAATAACATATAGTAAGTAATTTTTAATTTTAAGCCTACGAAATACAGTATTTTTTTAATCGTCAATTGATAATGTTTGAGTGGTATAAATAATTTGAGTAAAATGCATTACGAGACCTACTTGTGAATGAGATGCATTACGAGACCTGCAAAATGAAGTAAATTGGTTTTAGTCCGTCAATTATTATTATAAGTAAAATTAAATAATTTATATTTAATTTGAAAGCAGAATACATTATCAATTAAAGATGGAGTCTGAAGGACTTTTAAACGTATCTATAACTATCAAGAGTAAAGTTTATCATTGAATTGATTTAAAATTTCATTTATTATCAATTAATATGTATTATTATCAATTAGTATGTATTAATAATAATAGTCATTTATGTTGAGGTACTTTAAAAGTGTTATAAAAAGTGAGAAAATTCAATTAAACATGAAATTACTTATCACGTTATTTATTTCAATACGTATTTCAAACTAACTGAATACAATAGTTTCACGGTACATTATAAGAAATCGACTGAATCTTCTAAGAACAATACTTGTGGGGAAATATATTTTTAAATTGCATTGAGTAAGTAGGCCATAAAAAAAATTCCGGGTAAAGTATCTATCTAAAACAATACTAAGGGTTAGTTTGATGTAAAAGTGTCACATTTGGGAAAAACGAGGCTTATTATATTGCTTCAAGCCCTTCATGCATAGTTTTAGTTGTTTTTTTAATATGCATGTTTGTATAATATAATTTTTGTTTAATATCATGAACATTTTTAATATGTATATACTTTATATTTGTAAAGATTTTATTTTTACTGAAAATTAATCAGACTTACGATTGCTTTAAGTACGTTTATTAGAATTTTAAAAAAATATTGCTTTTAAAATTGAAGATGTCTAAAGTTTGTCAAATATTTTAATTCTAATACTTGCATGAAAAAAGAAATATTTTCAAAATAATTGCAAGTTTTAACGATGTCTTTTGCAAGATTAGAAATGGTCATAAAATGGTTTTAGCGAAAAAAAAATTAATCTTATATTTGTTTTGTATTTTAAAACACGAACTCATTAATATTCATTGTGAATTTAAAATTATTATCATAAGGTTTCCTGTCTAATGAAAGTTTAAACATCTGCTTAATTTTTTATTAACCTTTTTTATTTTAAAATTCATATATTGGAACTCAAAATTTTGAGTTTTATCTGTTAGTTTAACCTTTTCAATAATTAATCTGAATTAAACTTTGATAAATTATTATCTATTTCCTAGTGAGTGCAAATCATATGATCAGTTTTAAAACTGATTAATTCAAATCTGAGCAATCAATAACTGATTTTTCAATGGCTGATCTCTAAAAGAATACGTGAGGCTTTAACAAAATTATTCAGATAATTCTGTTTTGTATTAAGAATTTATTTAAAAATGTAATTTTTTAAATTTAATTTTCTAATTAAATGAAACTTCGAGTTGTGAACGGTGATAGAATGAAATTGAATTACGTTAAACAGTTGAATAGTATGTTTAGTTGAATAATATATGAAGTTCTAGTTTTCATGCAATATGTAATTTGACAGTTTTTTTTTTCAAACAAAGGTTTTGAAATAAGTTTTCTTAACAAGAACCCTGTTTTGCAATTTTTTTGGTGGAAACAGTTTATTGTAATTCTGTGGGGGGGGGGGGTAGCAAACATGAAAGAAAATTTTTTTTTATTTTTTTTTAATGGTTCTAATTCAAACTGTAGATATAAAAGCACGCAAGAGATTTTTTTAAAAAAAATCATTAAAATATAGTAATCTCTTTTGATATAAAAAACCTTCACTCCAAACTTATAATCGGGGGGGAAAATATTTACATTAAATGCTAAAAAGCAAATTTTCACTTTATGTCTTAGATAAACAAATTAGAAGCCAATAAAATTTCTTTAAAAATTCCGCTTTTTTATCAAATTTATGGTAAGCAGAAGCAGTTAGGCACGAACTTTTATTAAAAATTAGACTTCGAATATCAAAAAAAAACACTTTTTGCTGGTTAATCGACAAGTTTTTACAGAGCGTTCGCATTCCATTGAGGTGAACCGGGTTCGAGTTTTAGCCATGGCTGGTCGACACGAATTCCGCACCCGGCTCGCCCCTACCACAGTGATGATGTAAAATATCCTCAGTGGTAGACGGATCATGGGTAAGTCCCCTTGCCATCAGGCTAACTGTGGGAGGTTTTCGAGGTTTAATTCTCCAAGTAACGTAAATGCAGGTTGGTCGCATCAAAAAGTCCTCTATGAAGGCTAGTTTGCCCAAATACTGGATCTAGTAGTTCCCTTGTTTTCTGGATTGGGTTCAAAATTACAAGGTTAAGGAGTTGAAGTTTAATAGTCGTAAACCCAAAATTGGGTCGGCTGTTCAACTAAAGTTATAATATTTCCCTATATTAATAAAAGAAATAAGTCAATCTAATGAAGTTTTTTTCTTAATTAGTAGCTCCAAATTAAAAAAAAAAAATTGTGTAAAGCTCTTTTAAAGTTTTTTCTGCTGATTTGCTAATGTAAACTTTTCTTCAACTGCTGTATACTTTTTAATTTTTAAAATATCAATTCAAAATTTCAGACTTTATAAAATTGTTTCAAAAATAAACTTTTAATTTTCTAACTTTCTCTTTCTGAAGCAAAAGTCTGAACTTAATAAACGAGTGAGTGGTAATGAAATGATGAAATTTTCCTGAAAACTTAAGTATTATGCAATTTATCAACTTGGGTTTAATCTGGGAATACTAACGTAAATCTTTTTAAATTTTCGAGTTTAACAGCTTCATTATAGCAACGTTTAATAGCAACTTTCGAGCTTAATAACTACAAGAAAGCAGATGCTATCTAGATGTTTAAACTTTTGCATCTTTTAACGCCGGCGAGCGTTTTTGCCTGTTTGCATGAATGGTATTACTTATTTTAAGCCCCTCAGTTTCTACCGAAGTTTTTATTATCTAGCAGGAAAAAAAACCCAGCAACAACTCAGTATTGAAGATGAGTACCGTGGGGCAACATTCCAACATTCTGAGACGCAGTGGCAATATTTCATCATTTTATTTAATTGGAATTATTGTTTGGTATTTAATTTATTTGCGTCGGACTTGGTATAGGGTGCCGTTTGATTTTTTTTTACTCTGAGGGCATAATACCGATTGTTGTACCTCGATCTTTATTACAAGCAATCAATAATATTGGTAAAAATTGTAATAATGATTACAAGTAATCTTGTTTACTTGTATTTAAAAATAACGGTTGCAAAAAATTATGATCTCAAATACTGCAAATACTGCAGAAATCGCATGTCATTGTTTGTAATCACAATTACAATATATTAGTAAACAATGATCAGTTTTAATCTCGATTACACGCAATTTGTTACTGTGTAATCATTATCTTATTCAATTATATTCGTTATCTGACTAGTTTTTATCCCAGTTTTTCCGGAAATTTAAACTAGCTCTGGTTTGTAGCATTTAACTAATTTCTATTAATTTAATTGACGTGTTTTACTGGGAATTTTTTTTTATGAATAACATTAACAAAATTTCATTATTTTTCTAAGAAAAGAAATAGAGGTTAATCATTTAAATTTTTAGTTTCATTTCAAGCTTAACAGGGGGGGNGGGGGGGGGGGGGGGTACATCGACTTAGTTTCGCCCCTCCTGCAAGAATTATAAATGCGCCCTATTTTAGACTTGACACATTATTTTTAAAATTATGATAGATCAGAACAATATGAAGAGACATTCGAGATTATCGGGATGTCAAAATTTTCGGGATTTTTAAAACTTTGAAAATTTGTAGGGATAACCACCGAAAAAAGCTGCATTGATTTAGATTTGGCGCATTCAAAAACATAAATGCGTAATTCGAAATTTCTCTTTTTCTTGCAGAAAGAATTATATAGTTTTATAATGTAAAGGTGCTACCACGGGTCGCAGGTTGTGGTACATGACATGTAGTGTATTATTTCTGTATCATACATCTTCAAACAGCGTGCCCCTACCCTCTTGCGCCCCCCCCCCCAGTGGAGGTTACGGGGATGTTATTTACGCCACTGAAGCTTAACCAGTTTAGTGTTAGTTTCCTCTTATAATAAATAAGACTCACTGAAAAAAAACTTTTAAAACCTTTACACACTTTCTTATAAAATATCTTATTTAGTAGTTAAGAAATATGGACTATATATTTCTTATAAATTACAGATCAGAAAATAAAGGACGTTTCATTCTCCCCCCCTCCCCCATTAAATTTCAATAATTTTTCGTATGCTGCTTAATAGCTTTTCATCAAACTTTTTTTATAAATAAAAGAAATTGTTAATTTACTAATATTCTTGAGTAAAACCATCGTTACCAAATAGGAAAAAAGTATGCTTAGCTTTTAACGTGGTAAATTATTTAATCCGATTTCTTAATGCATAGTTTTTAACTCAAACCATCTCAGGAGGTTTCTGTTTCTATAGTATATGACGCCGATATAAGTATGAAAAATAAAAATCGGAAAGCTTAAATAACTTTGGATATATTGATCATATTTTTCAAGGAACCAATCTCTGACCTAAAAGGTAATTTTTGCGAGCAATATTTTAATATATAAAAAGTGTCTTTTTTTTCTGAATAAACATGCTTCTTTTCAAAAGATACGGATTAGTGAACAAACAATATGGTTTTAATAATAATAAATCAACATTATGGTTCTAATAATTTTGTAAGGGAAGCAGTCAAAAGTATAGAACTGCCGTGCAATAGAAAAATCAACGTGACAAAAAATTCAAAATTGAGATTTTTTATATATTTGTCATCTTTGCATGGTAAACTATATATTGCAAAAAAAATTCCACAAATAAATTTTGTTATATCAGTTTTTTAAATTCTATTTTAGCGTTTCATTAGCAATAAAAAGAAAATAGTTGTAAAACCACTTTTCTCGGAATCAATCGTGAAGCACTTACGTTATCTTTTTAATTGCACGGCAGAGAATAACCCTAAATTTATTTTCATTTTTTACGTATTTTGTCATCTCTAACTATTAAAGCGATGATTTTTTTTCTTCAAGAATTACAAAACTCAAGGTTATTCAAATTCATGGTTATTTCGAATTTTATTCAAGGTTATTTGCAAATGAAAAATAATTTTAATTATTTTTATCATTTAATTATTATCGAGCAAATTTTGAAACGTATGGTACACAAATTTTTACATCATTTTAAGTGACGAAATTTATATACAGAATCTGAAATAAATGTTATCTTTCAAGAACTATTCACTCTGTTTCGCCCAAATTTTCTAATAGTTTCAAATCTAAACTGAAATTCAATGTTTTAAGTAATGCAAAAATATTGTATGTATATCTTACTATTCAAAATATTTTTGACAATTATCAAGCATCAAATAATAAGCCAGTATAAAAAAAGTAATTTCTCACTTGGAGTTTACTTTGGATAAACGACTTTAATGAGTACGTGCAAATCGAATCGGTTTAATAGTTCTTGAGGTATGTCAAAATACGCAAAAAATGAAGAAAAAAATTATGGGATCCAAACTTAAGAAAACTCTTCTCCTAAACTATTTGTACCATATTTTCCAGATTGTAGCTGACCTTCATATATTTCAAAGACATATATTTCATGACAGTCAAAACTCCAAATCTGTCATAAAAAATAAATAATAATTGAAATACATTTTTGTGTTTGATTTCGTACTTCAAAACGCAACTCGTTTATAAAATAAACACCTGGAACTATTTAGTTTCTAGTACGCAAAATCTAATAACTAGATTGAAAGTTATAAAAATGTTTCGTTTACTTATTTCACTTTCATTCATAATCATTTATAAATGTATTTCATGTTATGACTTGGATTTCTGTAAAAGTTTCAGGGCTGCCAACTTTCTATGCTTTTGGTAAATATTTATTCCAGTGGTAGCTAAGTTTATGTTTTAATGCATTATTTTTTTATTTATTTAAACTTATTTTCCCCACAAATTATTTAAAAATTCATATACGACGCCATTTTACTCTAGCTCTCACGTGATTAGGCTCTAAAATTGTTGGCAAAATTACCATAAATTCTGAAAGCTTTGGTTTTTAAATGTGTACCACTCTGTAAAATACTTTGCAAAACGTGTAGTAATTGGCAGGCATGCAGTATAATAAAAAGCATTCATTAATGAATTATTTTACCGCAGCACCATATTTTTCAAATATTTCGTAAACACTTTTTATTGCTAATTTAATATTCTTCTTTAACTCTGTATTCTTTCACTGGTGTGAAAATTATCGAATTACATCTGTTTTGTCTGCTATTTTGTCCTACCGATGAACATACACGACACCGAAACAAATTTAGATTTTCTTTATAAATTGCGATTTTAAACGTTGTTTTTAGCTAATTTTGACACATTGGATTGCTGTCATTATTCTAATACTTGGTCATGATTGTCAGAATATGACCTGATTGAGTTTATCAAGTTGCTTATCTTAACTGATACAAAACTAATTTTGAAAGCTCAAAAACAAGAGATCTAGTGTGGTTATCGATCTGTATCACTGGTAGTTACTAATTTTAGACCTATCACGTCATATTGTATTCATATAGTGAACTCCCCCATAGGGAAATATCCTAAATAACTTTTGCTCAAATGATCTGATTTTCATGAACTAATATCCAACATAAATGGTCTAAAAAACAGATTTCCAATATGATTAATTAGTTAATGCTAACTATTAAATTACCGAAACAGGCGCATAAACGTAATTTCTCTTGATAAACATACTACTTTTCCCATTGGTGTAAATTTTGATCCCGAGTTGGGGGTGCCGCAATCTGGAAAGTATGGTCCATTAGTTTCGTCAGGAAAACAGAGCTCCTAAAGGTTAATTTCACACACTTTTTACATATATTGCAATAATTCGGGAATCTTTTTGTGAATAGATAACATTTTGCACACAGTTATTCATTTATTTATGCAAAAAAAATTTATTCGAACAATATTTTCAAATTTCTGATTTTAATTAATGATAGGCGAAAGCAGTTTGAACTGTCAAATGAGCTGCTGAATTGATAAATTTTTTTATCATTTAAAATTGTGCGATTTCAAATGGCAAAATTTAAATTAAATTAGTCGATTAGTTTGAGTTATAAAATTTGAAAAAATAGTTTTATTAAATTCTCCTTCACAAGAACAATACCTCCCAATTTCCTTTAAATTTTATATTACGCTTAAAAGTTATGAAAATTGTGTATACTTTATAATTCTTTCGACTATTACTAAATGAAATAATAAATATAAATTAAAAATTTTTGTTACAGAATTTTGATTTGTGAATTTAATATGTGCAAATGAATTTACTGAAATAGGTCTCAAGATATGGCAAGAAGTAAAATTAACTCTAATGGGCTCTAATTTTTCGACAGTTCTGATTAAAACTATTGGGTATTTAAATATTCAGAAATCCGACAAAAAAAATTGAAAGGAAATACTTTTTGTGCCGGCTTTTGTAAATTAAGAGTTAGCGGTAACTAATTAGCATATTTGAAGCTGTAAACTATTGTCACTTATTATTAGATGAAAATTCATTCTGAGTCATAACCTTTTTCCTTATTTGCTCACTTTGCAGTTTATGCTCTGTTATATCACTGTTGTTTAAATTAAATATTAACTGTTGGCATTAAGATAAGGATATGAAATTTACATTTCGGCGAAAAACTATGAAAACATGAATACACTTTGAATAATACGATTACATAAAAGTTAATGTATTTGCTTTTATCTGGGTGCAATTTATTTTCCATACTTTAGGATTTATTTCATCTCTAGCAATACATGCTTTAACAATTAGTGGTAATTATTGTAAATGTTGTTCATTTATTAATCAAAAAAGGAATTTTTTTTTTTTAATTTAACAAAACGGATTAAATATTTCAACACACACAGTGTTTATAAAAGTGTCACCAAATATTCCCTATCTGATTCATGCGTATTTACAAAACACTCATGCTATTGCAGAATAGAATCGATCTGACGGATATACAGTCATTGTGTTTTTCCCGCCGAACAACACATGCCGGCTGTAACGCCGAATGAAAAACTACAATGCTCGTTCTACGCGGTTCAAAATTCGCTGTTTTTTGAGTGTCAACAGTCTCTGAATGACTTGGCGAAAAGGGTAGAAAATGTTTGGCGAGAAATCGCCACGAGTAACCCCCATTCTTTGTGAGAGGGAGAGAAGAGCAACTGTCGACGGACTATCCGATTAAACAAAGAAATCACCCGAAAAGTAATGGTTGTTATAAGTGAAACGCTCTTGCCAAAACGTCAGAGTAGACGATTGCACTGAACTTTTCAGTGATACACATTGCTCTCTCATAAGAACTTCTCAAATATTCTTCATTCTTTGAGTTGTATCCATGGCTTATCGTGTTAATACTTGGTACCCAGGTAAATTTATTTCATTCTCAGAATAATTCAAGTAAAATATTTTAAATTTTATTTCAAGATACATTTTCTACGTGGAATAAGATAATCGGTTTCTTTTCTATATTTTCTCTTTCTATGCAAATTCCTATGCAATCTCTTTTCCTAACTTTGCATGCTGATGTTCTTTGCTAATTTTCATGTTAACGTTCTTTGTTGACTTTCTTTGCAAATTTTCATGTTGACTTTGCAAATTTTCATGTTGACTTTGCAAATTTTCATGTTGACTTTGCTAATTTTTCTGTTTACTTTCTTTGCTAATTTTTCTGTTTACTTTCTTTGCTAATTTTTCTGTTTGCTTTCTTTGCTAATTTTTCTGTTTGCTTTCTTTGCTAATTTTTCTGTCTACTTTCTTTGCTAATTTTTCTGTCTACTTTCTTTGCTAATTTTTCTACCGACTGTTCTTTGCTAATTTTTATATTGATGGTTCTTTGCAAATTTTTATGCTGACGGTTCTTTGCTAGTTTTTATATTGACGATTCTTTGCTAGTTTTTATATTGACGATTCTTTGCTAATTTTTATATTGACGGTTCTTTGCTAATTTTCATGTTTACATTCTTTACTAATTTTATATTTTATATGCTAATTTTCTTCATGTTGCGAAAGTTAGTAATTTTTTTTATTTCACAAACTCTACGATAATAATTTATTTCTACTTCTAATCTGAAATTTTATTTAAATATCAATTAGACGTTAAATATTTCAGATATTCGCTTATTATAGTTCAATTTTAATGAGAGACTTAATTTGCCTTAGTATCTACTTTTAATCAAAAAATTTTATATAGTTCTCAAAGCAGTTTTATATTGAACAGTTTCGAATAAATCATTAAAAAAATTCTTTGATTGATTACCGTGAATTTACGCTTCTCAAAAAATAAGTTTATAATGTGTGAATATTCTTGATTTTTAATTTTTAAAAAGCGATGCCACAAAACTTTCATAATATTAAATTTTTGTTTGATACATTTGCTGCATGAGTAAGAAGAATTTTTATATATATGAATGTTCAGCTATAAAACCTTGCCCGAATATCACGGGACTTGGAGCCGCCAATCTCTGTTAAACGAAATGGTTTGCTAGTTTGACTGCTGTCATTTAAGGATTTTGATCCTTCTCTCTGCATCCTCTATTAGAGGATAAAAACACGATTCGGGAAGTTTCTTGATCCTTCCTTCAGATGTGATTCCCTCCGCTCACTTCAGTTGTTTTGGAAGCTCATTTTAAATATCGTCTGCAAATTAATTTAGGCGCGTTTTTTTTCTCCCATTAGCGGAGAAAAGTTCCATTACTTAACGAGAGTTGAGAAATGAGTTTTTAACGTAAATTTTAAGAATCGTTCAGCAAAGTGGCTTTTAAAATAATTTTATTTTCGTTTTCTGGATATCTAAGTCTCAGTACTAAAGATATTTTTAAAATAATGTTGTAGAATAAACTGTCCTATGTTTATCTCCTCAGTATTCATGAAATTACGCATGAATTTATAATTTAATACTTTTTAGAACTCCAACGAATGATTTGTGTGAATATAACTAATTTTAAATATCGTCTGCAGTTTATTTTCCTACTCTTTTTGAAAATTACTGAAGAAAGTGTTACATGATAAAGTGTGCTTTGAAAAATTACTTTTTAACAAAAATTTTAAGTATTTTTTGCAAAGATTCGTGAAAATAATTTCCTTTTCCTTTTTTAATATATAACTCGTAAAATTGATGTTTTTGTGATAAATTAAAGCCGTAAAATAAAATTCTTTTCAGGGTATATTGTTATTCTGTATTTTCATAAATTTATCTGTGGATTTATTATATAATACATTTTTGATCTCCAGTATCTGATTGACGTAAACATATCTAATTTTGTTAAAATATCCCGTTTCATAATTAATAATTAAGTAAAAAAAAAGACTACTTGCTAATCCTAAAACTATTATGGCTGAAAAAAATTATATTTTTTCTATTAAAAATAAGCTAGTTACTGTACCAAAATGATGCTAGAAGAATATTTCGAAGCTTTTATTTTAACTCGAAATAAAATAAAAATTCTCGAGTGTTTTAGTTCATATAATGTGCTAGAAGACTTTTGAAAGGTAAGATTTCATATTTATACAGTACAATGGGCCAAATACTATGGATTACTTTTTATATAAGTATTGAAAATATTTATTTTTATTTTATAATTTTGCTTGGATTTCGGTAAGTAAAAATTCTGGTATATTTGCTTGTGAATGTAAATTAAACATTTCAAATTAACAAAATGTTTTGATTTTTCGCTTCAAAAGTTTGATACAGAATTTTGACAAAAAAATAATATTAATTTTTGGAAGGAACATTTTTGAGTGAAACTCAGAAGAAATGTATTCTGAAGAAATAACATTCATTTATCAAATTAAATTTTAAAGGCAATATAATTAATGTACTTTATATCCCTCAAAATTATATTTTGACATAATTTATATAAAATTTGCAGTACTATACCTTGAGTGTTTTTTTAAGTGCAATATTTAATAATATAGACACATAAGTAGAATGCTTGATTTTTTTTTCAGATATAACTATCTGTTTTGTTCCCTGTTTATTTATTTTAAGCATACTTATTATATAACAAAGCTAGCAATGTTATTAGCTTTAATAATTCTTTTTCTTTGGCAATTGTTTTCCTGAAAATTCTTAACTTTAGCCAAGACAAATAAATATTATAGATGTAAGAATTAATAAAGTTATACAAACAGTGTTATTTAAATAAATAAAATGTTCAGCTAAATATATTAAAACAATACTACCCGAGCTATTTGCACTACATCTAGCTAACATACATTTTACTCTACATGTAATATAAACATCCAGTTTATCGAGTATGTTGCATATCTTTACAAGGATTGGATTTAAATTTAAATCTTCGTTTATTTTTATTGAATTATTTTACTATTAGATTTAATTTACATTTCCTCATTTAAAATATATTAATACTTAATTACTTAAATTTCACCAGAACTTCATAAGTTTTATGCTTATGCTTGTTAAATTCTTAAAAATATAAACGAGTTATTTTATAACGAAGTTCCATAATTTTAACTTGAATAGTCTGCAATATATTTCTGATACAAAGAAGACGTAGTACTTCTCGGAAACGCAATTTTTCCATGATTATTAAAATAAAAGAAGATAGACTTCAACAACGAATATTTTATAATAAATATCGCTTCTCCGGTAAAATAATCATGGAATTTTGCAAGTCAGGTGTCACGTCATTTTCCATCTCTAGTTCAACCACCCCATAGTTTTCAGAGAAACAATAAACTTCGAACCGCTACTCCGAAACGTTGAAGGATGAGAAATAGCGTTGAAAAGCGCGATGAAGTTCCATAAGCTACACAATCGCAATCGGACAACCAAAAATATCTTCACAGAACATTTCTTTTAGTTGTTTGAATAGTTTTTATCTAATCTGATATATTAAAAAGGTTCTTTCATCTTGGTAAATCAAAAATACTTAACCCTTCACGGTGTTGACGGCTTGAGAGTTTCTTTTTATGGCCATTGAAATGAGAAAACAGAAATATTCAGATTTTTGCGATAAAATACATTATATTTTCAAATTTTTCTGTTAATTGAAAAAAGATTCGCTTTTCTGCAGTTGATTTTTGAGTGTAAAGTGCTAACAAGAATCATTGAGATTACTGAATACGTGAAAACTGTATAATTACTGAGTCTTTTATTTCGACTGATTTAAGCGAAATATTTTCAGTATGACTTTGTATAAAATTACACAGAAGCTTTCGAACATAATCAAATAAACTTGTATTAATATTTCAGTCAGCAAACTTTTGTTTAAGAAAAATCGTTAAAATATTCCACATTAGAGCACTACTTAAATTGCAGAAACTGTCCTTATTAGTATATTAAAAATCAAAATATGTAATTTTGTTTGGAAGATGTTTGATATCAAGCGTAAAATTAAAAGAAAAAATGTTCCATCAATTAGCTATCTAACTCATTTACAATATTAATTTTTAATTCAGTAATTAACCTTACTCTATTAGTATGAAAGTTTATTTAATGAGGGAAAATTATTCATTATAATTAATTTTCACAGAAAACTTGCAATTAAACATAAAAATCGCCTGTTTAACCTTATACTCTTTTCGATTCATTATATCAAAACTGATTTGTCATATCTATCATATGTTGTAAACTACTATTACAGAGATTTACCAGAACATTACCCCTTGTGGTGGCATTTCTATATATGATTTATCTTGCCTTATCAATTAATAATTTAAGAGTTTATTTAAAATGCTACTTTGTTCTAATTACGTCCTGTTACATCGAACTTTCTGATCCAGGCATGTTGTGAAGAAACTTATGGGTATCTGACTAAAGCAATATGTTTAGTTTGAGGGTCATATACCTGCTGTGATTGCTCATAATTTTTACTTAGCCGTTATCAGTTATAACGTATAAAGCAATTTTATCTTTAGAAACTAGTCACACTTCTATTTTTTTAAATAGTGATAAGCATTGACAAAATGGAACTTCTTTCTTGTACTTGAAATACAATTGTCATTAAAATTGTCGATCAGATATAGATTTAAATCAACGTTTATTCTTTTTATGACATGAGAGAACCTTTCGATGTCTTGAAAAGAGATACTTAGCCGTGGGGGAGACTATTTTAGTCAAATCAAATTCATCTTTATCTGGATCATGTGCCATTAAAAGCCTTATCTGACTTGGTTTGATAAGTGTGAAAGCTTGTTTGGATGCATTTAGATATGCGCAATGAAAGAATCAATATTTACTGAAGTAATGTTACATTGCTAGGCAGTGACATATTTATTTTGTGAAAGTGAAATTCTAAAAGGGATATAGCTGATATGCCATCACACAAATATGCATTGATTAGATTTTGATTACTTTATTTATTTATTTTTTTTTAAAAACTTGGCTGGCTACTTTAAAGCATTTTGGTATTTATTTTTATAATTTTTTATTCGTATTTTATTTGCTTTCAAATAAAATACTTATTGACCTGCCTAACCTATTTTATGATACATCTATTTTATCGTTGTCTTTTTCTACTTTAAAATAAATTATTAGTTTAAACTAAAACGTTGCTGGGGTTTAATAATTTATATGACACTGGGTAGTTATATAAGTTTAAAGAAATTATCTATACACCGAAGAGCCATTACATTAAGACCACCCTCCATCTATAACAATGGGCTCACCCAAGTTTTCATGGCTTCTAGCCCAGGAACAATGCTTTCATGGGGCGCATTAGGATCCATAATCCTCATAGAACAATCCCTGACGTCTGTAAGCTTCTTGAACATAGTTGCAAACCCATTCAAGGCAACAGTTTTTCTTGCGAGGGATGGTGTTTACCAACAGGATAATGTACCATGTCATAAGGGTCGAAATAGAGCATTTGTGGTCCTACTTGGAAAATCAAATTCGTGCTGCCACGCTACCCCCTCGCAATGTGAGGGAATTGCAGGACCAGTTGGTGAGCGCTTGGTACCAGATACCTCAGACTACCTATCAGCCCCTTGTGGAATCAATGCCACGGCGGGTGCTAGCAGTTTTGAGGGCTAAAGGTGGTCCTACGTGTTATTAGCAGGGTGGTCATAATGTAATGGCTCTTCGGTGTATATATAATGCACACTTTTAAAAGCATTTATATAATTTAGTTGTAGGATAGTACTAAATTACTACTTCAGATATTTAAACCGCATTTGCACATAATATTGTACATAATTCCAGTAAATTTAAAGGTTTAAATTTAAATCGAATATTTTAGCAATTAAAAAGTAATGAAAAAAATTCTGAAGCTCATATTATTTTAAGTTAATTTCAAATGGCTAAATAAATAAAAGTTAATATTGTTAAATTTTGAGTTACCTTGGAAACAAACAGTTTCATATTTGATATTCAAATGATTATCTTTCAGCTCAAGACAGTAGATTTTTTTAGTGTAAATTTGTGTGGGTAAAACTTCTATCGAATTATATTTGAAAAATTTTAATTTGATTAGAAAAAGAATATCTAGTTTTTCTTTCATTGTTTTCTTTAGAAAAAAGTAAATATAAACTGATAACAGGAAAAATCTTATCTATTACACACTAAACTATTATACCAGATAAATTTCTTGATGGAGAAGTTTATTACCAAATTGATAATTTCATATTTTACGTTTTAAGCCAAGATAAATTTTTTGTGACGTTATGAGCCATCCAATCTTTCGTTACTCTCTCCTTTTTGCAGAAAATTTTCTTTTAAATCAATAACTTTAATAAATTCCATCCATTGTGTTCAGTTCGATAGCTCATTGTATTTTACAAAACTTTTATATTTAGTAATTTTGCTTTAAAAAATATGGTTAAAATTCTATTAACTTAATATAAATATTACGACAGAGATCATTCTGATTTATTAGTTTGCCTATAATTTTCTAGTCATTTTATTTTATGACTAGTTATGTATATTTTATTATATTATTCAAATGTATAATATGAACAGATACAATAAGAAGTATGTAATTGAATTGTGTATGCAAAAGCACAGCTGGATGAACAGAATAAATTTAGTCAAGATAAAAATCTTGAGTAAAGGTGAAAATAAAAACTAATTCAGTTAGAAAATCAAATATTGTGTCATTACCCCGGAATTGTTTCCTTTTTATGAAACATTTGAGGTTGCAGAAAGAAAATGTCAAACTTGAAAAGTATTTTCCGTGAAATAAATAAAATTTCCTTAGTTTATTCCGTACCCAGATGTGAAGAAATTTATTTTACTGAGTCAAATTGTCAATTTTTGCTTTTTAAAAGTAAATTTCTACTAGTGTTGCGGGAACTAAAATTGGTTTTTCTTAAATTTTTTGAAAAGTATATGATCAGATTCAAAGAGTTTGTTGTATTCAGAGCTTTTGGAGTCATTAGTACCAATTCCGTATTTTCTGAGATATTTGGAACAATTATTTACGTAATAATTCACATAATTATATGTCTAAATAATTTTTTAACTTGACCAAAGACTTCTCGGTTGCCTGCAGAACCTAACTTTTACCACTAATGAATGAATATTGCATGATATAAAATTTTTATCATTTTAAAATATGTATTCTAAAATTACGAACAATTCGTTAGCATATTAAAAATTAGACCTCTGACGCATGAATAGTATATGTATGTATGACAATGTATAGTACAAAAAACGCCGAAAATTGCTGAATTTTACATTTTTTTTCTTCTGTTTGTTTTTTGCCTTAGATTAAATGATCTTAAAATTAATTACAGTGTAAAAATTGACAAACTACTCTGCAGGATTAGATTTTAAACAGAATTCCTGAAATTATTTTGTACCATAATTTTCAAAACACAATTACAACCATGAATAAATGGGTTTTTTTTTTAAATTAAATTTAACTCAAATTTGTTTCTTATTAAATTTAATAAGAAAAATAAGCATCTATTTTTCTTTATTTAAATTAGGAACCCTACTCTTCTTTAATCAAACGTTTATTTTAAATTTGGTTATCTTTCCTCACTGTCTTACTGAGTAAGCTAGTTCAAAAATGATTTGAAAGCTGATCCAAACTTCTATTAAAAAAAAGAGATTTCTTGCCTATAATATATGCGAAACTCAAAAAGTAACCTACAATACATGCATGACAGTTAATGAAATAATTACTTAATCTAACAGTTATAAAATTCATTAAAAGGTTAAAGTAAAAAGAACAAAACAAAAAAAAACCGGTTTGGAAGTTTATAAAAAATTTGGTGAGAATAGTTTTATGCAGATATAAAGATTTTGTTAAGGTTCTTTTGGACAATGAACTTTGAATTAACACAAAGGAAACAAGGTGTCTTCATTTAATAGTTGAAAATCTTGACCGTGAAATCTTTTTGCTTTTTTAGTAGATTTATTCATTCAAATCTTTCATAGTTTCTGAAGTCTGAAATGTTTTAATAATTTCTTTTACGTGAAAAAGAATAGTTATCTTGAAAATTTTTAAGTTTCTGTAAATTCGTGTAATAGACTATTGTTTGAAGAATTATTTTAAAACTCCTAATAATAAAATTATAGATAGTTTTATGAAATTTTCTTAGGGTTTTTTCACAGAAACGTGAGACTTGTTTTAAAAAGTATTTTATTCATAATTAAACCATTGTGTGAAATAATTTTAATATTTTTCAAATTATATTTTTAACATAAATATTAAATAAATATTAATTTTATATTATATTTTTAATGTCTGCATACATTTAATCCGTAAATTTGTGTTTTTTTTTATTCCTATACTTATTACCTATATTTTTCTGAAGTAAAATTATTGTATTATATTTTTAACCCTTATTAGTTAGATAACTGCTCTGCCGTACTATCGAAAAATCAGCATAAGCAACAAAAATTCAGAATTTAGATTTTAATGTATTTAGCATTTTTGTACAATAAGCAACAGAAATTTTTTTTCTATCAGTTTGCAAAGTTGAAGAAGAAATTATACACTACAATAGTTAAGAATAAAAAAAAACATGATAAACAATACAACTATATCACTGTAAATTTTATTTTAAATCAAAACACTAAAAAATCAACTTCATCCAATTGTAAATGCTATGCATTACCTTCACTGTTTAAAATAAACATTACCTTCACTGTTTAGAATAAACGTCAATAATCTTTTTGTAAGACACAAGTTAAAAATACTTTCTTGTTATTAAATAAAATAATTCTTTTCTTATTTATACAAACAATAGCCGAATTAAGTGCTTTTATTTTACTAACTATTTTTAAGCAAAATTTCTTTTCCTGACTTAAGAACTATTTGATACATTTTGAGTTTGAGACTTGCAATTCCTCCAATTGCAAGTCTCTATTTACTTGAAATTATATTTCCAAGCAATCTTTAAATGCTTTAAAGTTTTTATGGAATGTTCAGCAACAGTTAATAATGTGTGTACCACACAAAAACACAAAGCTGGGATGAATCTCAGAGGTATCTTTCTTCAAACTTCCACGCCACAATCAACAAGGTCCTCTTGTCTTTTCGGCCGCGATAGATTTAAGGAGTACCTTGCTGCATATACACACTGGTTACTTCATTTGCTGTTAGGATCGAACAGAGTGTGCAATTTCCATTTGCAGTGTCCGGCAGCCCTTCTCAAAATTGAGTCGACCCCGAGAAAAAGTTTCTACCCTTGAGAACAAACAGTAGTTTCTTCATAGTAGTTTTTGAAGCTATAATAGCTGAAATCATAAAAGAAAATACTATTAAACGTTGGCTATATAGTTGAAACTTAAATTATTTAATTCGAAAATGTTTTAAAGATTTGTAATACCCTTTACAATGAAATTCAATTGTTAAATTCCGGAATCAATACCGGTGTCGAGAAATTTTCAGGTAATTCCACACACGAAGCAAAAAGCAACACAGAGGGAAGGGGATTAACTAAAAGAGTTAAACTTATAAACACCTCCGAACAAACTATCACATATTTTTTTTTAAAAAATTAAACTACGAAAATCCTTAATCTAAATTTTTAATAGACCTGAAAATAATTAATTGTATGTGGCAAGTCAACAAAAAAAAAAGTGGCTACTTAAATAAGTAACAGTTTATTTTCTTCCATTGTTTTTTTTTAATATTAAGTACGTAGGATATAAAGATACTCTGGGAATTCAGAATCCCGGAATCTGGGAATTTAAGATTCGTGGTTGAAAGAATCATGTGTCAGGAAAATTCTTTAAAAATTCACGAACTTCAAAGTTGCAATGTATACATTAAATATATTCTATCCCCCCCCCCACAAATATTTTTACGTAACGTTCCTTAATAGTTAGTATGCTTAACTAAATTTTGTCACATATTTATATTTTTATTGTTGAATTAAACTTTTATTTAGCCGTAGACTATTTCTAATAGGAATCCTTAAAAAAATAACACAATTTAATCAAAATTTTAAAAAAAGTTTGCAAAAAGTGGCTTTTTAATGAAACCTATCTATATGAGTCACCAACTCATTAGACTTAAGGAAAGAGTGGTTGCTTAGTCAGTTGAGTCTACCTGCCACTGACTATTAACTGAACATTTAAATTTTCAGGTCTACTTTTTAGTTGGAGTGAGCATTCAGGCATATTCTCATATGAAAATATATCAAATTCAATGCTTTTAATTTTTATGCATCGCACAAGCTTATATAAAGACGACAGAATGTTAGATTAAACATTCAAATTTTTTTTAAGCTTCCCGAGCAAAAATTTTACTAACTTTCTAGCTCTGCTCTTCTTTCAACGTAAACACTATTTTGAATAAACCATATTATTGTTTATTTTTTAATCATTAACAAATTAATATAAATAATGATGCATCAAAAACATGCTGATTAGTCAATATTCAAGAAATGTAAATAAAGATGTTTAAATTCATTATTTTACAATATGAAATTTTAATAAGGTAGCAATATTGTTTGTTGTATGTATTAAACTTTAAACATTCTAAAATTTAAGGGTTTTAACTGAACTAAAACTAGCAGATTATGAATTTTTTTAATGTTTTAACATGGAAAATTCGTATGCAGACAATTATTTATCTTTATCATTGTTGCAGAAAAATTCTGTCACAAACGAATAACTAAACAAACGTTATTTTACAAGCATATTAGATCTAACTACAGTACTTATTTATACTTAGACAATACGTTTTAACAGAAAACTCACCTACTACGCTCTAACTACTCCTTTGCAATAATGAACACTATCACAATATTGACTGACTTTATTAGGTACATGATCATTAAATTCTTAAATGTTTTGATTAAGCGGTCAAGATTATTAAGTGCACTGAACGTTTCTATTACATCCTCTCTAACACATCATGCTTTGAAGAACTTTATATTACTTTTCTACCTGATTTTTAACTGAAAGAAAACACTGCCTTCGATGCTAATTTAATGTGTTATGTAACTATTATGTAGTTTTATGAAGTTTACCAAAAAATTACTAAATTATAAATACCTTTGAGGCAATTAGTTCTAGCTGCTGAGCTCGAACAATATGGCGATGTAAACAATCGTGAGGAAGTTACAGCTCAACAGTTTAAAAAAATTTTCTAGTTTTTATCGTTCGTGAACCGAATTTACTTCCACTTATATTTTCTTGCGTTATTTGGCATAAAATTGCATTGAGGAAAAATTATATTTTATACAAAATTTTAATATGTTTTTCTCCATAAATAAAGTTTTATTTATTAATAACATGAAGTGCCCTTTCCCAAAAAGTCACCCAGTCCTTAATTAATGAAATAGGTAATTTTAAAAGTTCGAATGTTAGACTGAATACTATTTAATCTTATATAATATTAAATCTAACATTAGAAGATAGGAGTCTATTGTTTTCTAGCATGACAGTATTATATGTAGTTGAAATAGCGTCAGTACTTCGCGATTGGTTGCGAGAAAAGAAACTTGACAACTTTTAACCTTCTATTGCTAATGCTTTGAACGCTAAAATTGAATTTCAAAAAACTGATAAAACAAAATTTATTAAAAAAAAATTTTTTTGTTCACCCATACAATATATGTAGCTTACCATATAATGATGCGAAACACATAAAATCAGAATTTTGAATTTTTTGTCGCTTACGATGGTTTTCAATTGCACTGCAGTATACATGTATGTGTATATATGTATTAACCTAAATAATTAAATTTCAAATCGGTAATGTGTTGGAAGTAGATGTGAAAGAAACGTAGATCAATATAATTTTATAATAAAGGAATTCATTTTAAATAATTTCATTGAAGTTTAAATAAGTAGATAAAAATAGCTTCATTAAAATTTAAGTAATTTTTATCGAGGAAGCACTAAATATTTAAAATCTATTCTGGCTTGACCAAATTTTCCCAATACCCAATTATACGGCTTATCGGAAACTAATAACTTGACATTCGGTTAGATATTGGTATGCATACATTTAGAATTCGAAATTTCATTCTGTTAATTGAAATTCTTTCTGAATGTACGACGCATCTGGTGAGTTACTTATTACAACATAGCTCAATCTAAAAGAGATAAACATTTAAAAATTTGAAAGAAAGAAATTTTGTAGGTTCCGCTATTTCACCCATTAAGTAATGTTAAGCCTAAAAATAAAATATCGATTCGAAATATAAGCGTTTGTAATAAGTGACTTATTAAAACTCAGTTTTGAAATGACAAATACATTTCAATATTGAAAACAAAAATTTAATGGGCTTTGCTAGCGCTCTCACTAGCCATATTTAATTATGTAAACCACAAAATTGGGGATCTTAACCAATTTGAAAGTAAACCCTCAAATTACTATCGAAGCCAAAATTTAGATGGCAAATTAAGACCTAATAGAACATATAAGTCTTAAAACATTAGTCCCCGTGCATTTGAATTAGCGACATTTAAAACAGTTATTTAACGGAAATTTCCCGCGTTTAATTTCCGGCACTACCTCCATGGAGTCGCAAATATATTTTTCCCTGTGAGGATTTTTTTTCCCTGTCTCTGAGAATTTTGATTTGTTTCTGCCTGGAACTAGGGAAAACCCTTGTGACTCATACTAAATGGGGCTGCTGGCGTCAGTGAACAATTCATGGTAAACCATCGAGAGACTGCTGGTGTAGTTAGGGCGGCGCTGGTAACGTGTGGAAAACCCACCAGGGCGGTCCAGACTGAATTTTTCCTTACTCATAATAAACTTGTGAACGAAAATATGCCTATGCATTTTTATTAGAGTTGATACGACTTTTGTTTTCCCGTTCAATTTTTAGGAACCATAATCGAAAACTTTAAATTTTTATGCAAGTCAATCTGCTTTTTATAATTTGTATTTTAAATATTGCTTTTTATATTATTTTTTTTTTTATCACGAAGTTAATTATTTGTTTTGCGGCGTATTTTCATGAGTCTTCCAAAAATAAGCTGTTAATTAATAAAATTAGAAACTTTTGTAATTAGTATAATACTATATTTCTATAGCATTTATAATCATTGAAATTATTTCCTTTTAAGATGGCAATAATTATTTTTTTGTAGTTATCAATACTAGATTTTTGTTTGTCAACTATACGTGTAACGTACCTAATGTATTAATGTATATACAAAATGTACAAAGTTTCATAGGGAAAAAATAATTAAGGCCATATTAGAATATTTATATTGCACCTGATTATAAAGTTTCTTACACTGCAATTGTTAAAAGTAACTTTAACTTTTTATAATTTTAAAAATATATAGCAAGGGTGGTATTTTAAGAACACCCTCTTTATCCTTCGAATTAGTCATCTAGGAAAGAACTGCATAAAAATATTGAATTTTTAATAAATTTTTCTTGCATGTTCATTCCATATTTGTCTTCATGGAAATTGAACTATCGAAATACTAAGCAAAATAAATAACACAGAACAGCTGCTTCACCGGAAAAAGTGCAGTGTTAAAGAGAACATTGTGTACATATATACACGTGTATATGTGTTTGGTCAAATAGTGTAACTTAAATGTACAGCATTTTTAAATATGATTTCTCAAGAACTATAAGACTGATTTAGATTAAATTTTGTATTTTCTCATGTAAACTTACATTATTTAAAATGATGTAAAAAATTGTAAACCTTACGATTCAAATGTTGTTTTGGCTATTAAATGATATAATAAAAAAATAATAAATATTTACTGAAAGTTATTTTTTTGCATGGAATTATCTTTGGATAAATAAGTTTTATAATTGTGGGCAAAAGTGTTTCAATTCACGTAGAAAGTTTGAGATATGGCGAAATACGCAAAAAATAACATTAAGGGGTCCAAATATTGGGCTGCTCTTCTGTGCTATCCATATTAGAGAATTCTATCCCGCTATCTAGGAAATATTGATACCATATTTCCTAGATAGCGGGTCCTATATTTTGGGAGTCAGAAATCCGAATCCATCATAAAGTTATGTTTTCGTCTGATTTCGTAACTTAAAATATCGTCTGCTATAATTAATATATTCCTTAGAAATGATGTCTTAGAATCTTATTTGGCGCTGTTTTGCAGATTCCGGCTCTTGATTAATTAAACTCTACATTCGATCCGATCCAATATCCATGTTTAGAGATTTTAGAAAGAAATGGAAACTTAAATGACACACCCGGAAAGAAAAATGAGTTATAAATTCAATAAATTTCAGAGAAAAATTAAAATATATGGTTATAACATAAATAGTAAAGGATAGATATCTTAAAAATATGCAGCTATATTACGAAATAGTTAAGTTTGATTCTCGGAAACATTAGTGATAAGTATTCTTAAAACAGTAGTTATCTATTCTTGCAAATATTAATGGCATAGTTTAAGATTAACATCTTGGGCCTTTTTTGCTATTATTTTTGACAAGGTTATTTTTATTAGAAATCATTGATATTAACAATATAAGCAAATAATCTGTAATTTTTTAAAGAAATTTTTATAAGAAAAAATACTGTAATCTTTTATTTTATAGCATATTTTCCTTTGCATTCAAATGTAATTGATCCCCCATTTACATATTTTTAAGTTATTATTTTTCACATTCAATAACTACCAAAACATTTGTTTTAACTATATGAACACAAAACTGATCATTATTGTTGAGTAAGTTATTCTTATGCTCTTATTCATACAGGTTGATTCGCCATTATTATTACCGCATTAGTTTGTTATACTATCCTCGAATATTTATTTCTGAATTTTTTTCGATATCTATAAACTTCAGACATTGAAGATGTTTTCAAAAACTTAGAATTCCTTTAAATATAAATTCCATTAATCCTCTAAATTCCAATTGCAGTTCTTTTTCAAATATCCGAAGCATAAAGTCCTAACTTTTAAAAGCAATGCACTAAAAATCCTCATCAAATCAGTATCATAAACGAGACTTTCTGTTGTCTAGCTCGAATGATGTTTATCCTGGCGTCTGGTTTCGATGTTATGGAGAAAAAAGTGCAATATAGACACTGTCTGGTTCATCGTTATGCATTTTTCGAAATTGAATGTCGCTTAACAAGCGAAGCTTTTACGATAAAAGGATGTTATTGTCAAATTTGCTAAGCCAGCCATAATTAAAGTGTTATTAAAGTCATTTGGATGAGAAATTAAAGAAAGTTTATATACGTTTTTTAATTAGTCTGATCGATTTTAAATTAATGATGATTGTGTTGTACATTATTAATTCTACTTGAAATTAATCATTGTTGTTCCATTTGCATCCGGTAAAGTTTTATCAGTTACGAAATCCCATCTTAAGATTAATATTTTTAGCATTAAAAGTATATTTTATTAAACCTGTGAGGATAAAATAAATTCTAAATAATCTCAATTCAAAATTATCTGAGTATTAAAACATGTCAAAATGAAATTGTAAGAACTATGTGGTATATCATGTGATATGCGACAGAACTACTTTAAATACTCATATCTTTGTGCTTTTTTAAAAATGTTTTTTTTTCAGTCAGTTTTTTTCAAATTAAATGCAGTCATTGCAAATAACACTGTTTTACAATATTGTTAATAATTTTAGTTTCTCCAAAAATTTTGTTTAATTTTACTAAATATTTTTAAAGTTATAGCAAAAAAAAAGACAAATGTTTTTGATGAAAATGTTCATAACTGCATAAATATTTAAACTAGATTAGTGAATTTGTACGTAGGCATTGCAAATAACAGCCAAAGTAATCGATACAAGCTTGTTGCTTGATTTTTCTTGCATAGGTTGTTCAAAAATACTTGTTTTTTTCGTAATTTATAGCCGGTTTTTCATACCTTTGCAAGCTTTAAACTTTATTGCAAAGTATGAAAAATTGCATCAACTAAATACTTCTAAATTTACAAAATAGTCTTAAGTATTTCTTGAGAAATTTAAAAAGATATCTAAAACTTAAACTTCCATTATTGTAGGGTTGTGTGTTTACTATCAGGGGTCAACAAAATCCCGGTCACGCAAGAAAACGAGAGTAGCTAGTACTCAAATATTTAATAAAAATTTAACTAGTTTTTACTCCTGATAGTATTTCTGGAAGAAAAAGGATTTTTTAAATGTAACATCTGTCCCAAACATTTCACAAATTTACCTGTTACTCAGATCTAATCATCGCTTCTACTAAGTTCCGTCTTAGGATTTGTTTTAATTTATCTCGCTTTCATTATATTTTTCTGGTTATCTTTTACTGTAAGGTTTACTTTTTAGATCAATTAAAAATAGTTGTCGTTATATGTTTTAAAAAAATCAAAAAGCTGTTGCACTGCTTTTCATAAGATGCTAGTTCCTAGAATTTGGAATTTTTATAGACCCCAGCCTACGATGATGTACCTTACCAAAAGCTTCAATTATAAGTATAGATTAATATGCTTCTATGACAATCAAAATTGCACCCATAAGGTATTAAATTAAGCTAATTTCTTATGTTAAAAAGCATTTAAACATACAAAAAGAAAAATAAATTAAAAAAATATGTGCAGGGTGTTTCATAATCCCAACCCTTTATCTACATGTCTAGATTCTTTATCTAGGATTAGGAGTCACGTCTAAATATTTAAGCAAGAAAAAAACAGAAAACGCTTAACGTACCTGACGAATCACCAGTGAGGAAAGCGTGTCGAAACTCGTTTGATTTCCTGAGGAAACGTGGAAGTATTTCGAATAATCTGCCTTTAACCCATTCTTCCTGCAAGCCGGTTTTTACTCCCACTTTCATAAAGAATCCCCTCAAATAATTGTCCACTTCAAATGCTTTCTGCGTTTATTTTTGACAAGGATTCTAAAAATATGCCTGAAGGGTCATTGCGGAATAACTTTTAAATTAAAACCCTAGAAAATACCTTTAGATCCGGTTCAGACAAAACTCAGTGAAATCAGTTTTCTATTTGTTCCGATATTGGAACCTTATTCTGAGAAAACAATTTTAAATCCATTAACTATACTAACATCTTCGAAAGTGTACAAAATTTTCCAAAATTCCGCATCCGGCTTACACCAACCACAGTGCTGACGTGAAATATCCTCAGTGGTTAACGGATCATGGGTTAGAGTCCCCTTGCCGTTAGGCTAACCTTGGGAGGTTATCGTGGGGGTCTCCCTATGTAATGCAAATGCGGGTCAGTTCTATCAATAAGTCCTCCACGAAGGCAAATTTCTCCCAAATACTTGATCCAGATGTTCCCATGTCTTCTGGATTGGGTTCAAAATTACAAGGCTCCATAGTTTAACATTAGTAATCGTAAACCCAAAAATTGGGTCAGCTGTTCAACAACGGTTATAAATTAAAATAAAATAAAAACTGTTTTGGAAGGTAATATTTAGGACTAAACATGGGAGAAAAACTTCTTTTAAAAACTTCCTGCGGTTTTTCTAGTTTTTTTTTCCTCACCTTTATTTTTCCATTTCAAATCACTTTTGTTTCGTCTCATTCTCGGCTGACATGTCTTGAAAATGGGCGCCTATTTTCGAGCACTTGAAACATGTCGATTGTTATTTCCAACTTATATATTTTTGAAGCGAGTGAAGTTTTCCATCGAGATAAGTAAAATCGCCGTTTTCGAATTTTAATTACTCTTTTATTTCAGTTTTAAATATTGTAAAACTAAAAGAAAATTAAATGTTCGAATTTTCCCTTTCTTCAATATCTTTTCTTTTAAACAATTCTTCTATTACTCTTTTAAAGTAATTCTCGATTGTTTTATTCCAAAAGTTTATTTCTTCAAAAAACTAATGAACAAACCTTCAAAACAAGCTTGAGACAGCGTCTGGTTTTTCACGACAATACAAAAAGTTCTGTCTCGTTTGACTTTTTCAGGCTAATAAAATAAGAAAAACTGGCTTGTATTAAGTCACTAATGCTTATAGTTTTTATTTCTGAATAAAAAGCATTTGGTGGTATTAACAAAAGTTTATTTAATTAATGAAATAGATTTTGAGTCTAACTTTCTTATCTCTTTTTGTAAGCTCTAGAATTTAATAAATTACTCCTGAAGCTTTATTAATTCAAAACTGAACTTCGTTTGTAATTTTAAATACTTTAGCCCATTTATGCCTAGCGTCCGTTTAAAAAGACGGTTTCTTTTTTCAAGATTAAAAAAAGTGAAAACACTAGTGCTTCATATTAAAAACTTATTTTTCAGAAACAAGATTGTTTTGTCTGCCATCAATCAATAATATAAATATTTAAATTTCAATCTTAAGTCAAAGCCTTCTCTAAACCTAAAGTTTTAGGTAATGTAAAGTAATAGAAGGTAATATTCATTTGTTATATACAAATATGTACTACTACTTTTTTCAAAGTTTTTTTTTATTCGTGCATAGACCACTTTTTGGGACTGGTCTTGAATAGGTTGAAAATTTTGCAGACAAAGCAAATATAAATATAGACCTCTGAAAAAATGTTCATTTACAATTGTATAGGACCACCAAAAGATAAATTTTTTATATACATTTCAATAATAGGCCATTAGTTCTAGCGTTTAAATATCATGGTTATTTTTTGTGTAGTTTTTATCTTCCTGTTTTTTTTAATAAAATATAAAATCATATCCCTTAGTCTTTTGACTGTAGCGATATTTTGCTAAATGAAAATATCAACCTATTTTCTTTTTTTCTTCAATTTAAATTCCTTTAGTGTGATGAAAATTACTATATTTATTTTAAAAATAAAAGGACTAAGTACAGAAAATTTATAAATATGCAACATAAATTTTGTAAAAGTAAAACAAAATTGGTGAAATTTTTTATACTTTCTAGGTTTTAATAAGTTCTCTAATAAAAATCATTTTACTATTAATAACTAACTTATCGAGTTCTTTAATTTTTCAAATAACTCCTTAAAATATATTTAATTTATTATGTTTGGTAAAACAAATTTATTTGAAACATTTTCTTGACAACTCGAATCGGTACTTATGCTTTATACAAACTTTATGTAATGGTTTCAGTGCTGTTCTTGTTTTTTTCCATGTTTTTCTAGAATTAGGTTTAAAACATTATTTTTTAGCTCGAATCGAAGCTGTACTTTTATGGGCAAGATCTGGTCTTCGAGCTATAGTTAGTACTGTAAAAAAAATATCGCATGCAGTTAGAGAATGAGTTTAAGATTGATATGAATAGATTTAAGTCTCGTTAAAAAAATTCCCATGCAACGAGTGCATGTTTGTAATAAGTCATTCGAAAACAATTATAATCGATAATTAATCGGTTGATATGTTTTTCTCCATCAAATTTTTGACTGTTTGTTCAAAATGTGATTGAACAATCTTTAAAAAAACATTGCCTTTCAATGTAAACTTTGGTTTTCAATTCTAATATCATTCCTCCAGTTTAAGACCTTTAAATCGTATTGTTTGAAAAAAGTGCTATGCTTAGTTATGCATAACAGCATTCATCTACTTTAAATTTTGAGCAAAACTTTTGTTAGTATTGTTCCTTTCTAGGTTTAGCCATTTAAAGATATTTAATCACACTTGAATAATGTAAATATTTTATCGCTTCATTTGTTTTAAGTAAAAGCAATGAAGTGGGCATAAGATTAAATATCCTCCACATGTACAACAATGACGTTTGAAGTTATCTTTTCATTCCGAGATTCTACTTGACGCAATTGGAAAGAATTAGATAGCAGATAAAATGAAACATTGTTTTGAGAGATAAGTTTAGTTGGACCTGTTAAAGGGAAACATTTTCTAATGGACTTCTAATCAAAAACAATTTCTTTTAATAGAGGTTTCTGTATTTAAAAAAAAATTTTCAATCCTTTTGTCTTTAATACATGGCATTGAGATAAACTAACTCAATTTGATGTCAACGCTAAATAGTTTTAAATGTAGTTTTCGAACTGTGATTTCTTCTTTTTATCTTATTTTATCATTAATCGAATGGCAAAAGCATATTTTGATGCAAATTAGAATATATTAAATAATCTTCCGCTTATTTCTAGAACATATGTATTTAAAAATGTATGGGAATTTTGTGTTCAGAAACTTTAAGGTTAAGTATATCAGTCCCTTTGGAATAGCTAAACTATTGAGTGCAAAAGTATTCAGGTGAATTCGGGTTTAAAATTCCCTTTCTGTTATAGTTTCCTCATATATATCCATTTTGTTCTATGCATCTTATAGTTTTATTTCATTACTTAGAGAACATATCACAAGTTTAAAAAAAAGTGGTGCTGTATTATTACATTCGGCTGCTATTCATTTAATCTAACTCTAGATACTTTGTATAAAGATGTCAAAAAATGATTGATCTATTTCATTTTAATGTGTTCCAGTTTTAGAAAATTTTATGGAAAAGCATCTTATTTAGGTAGAATACATGCGATTGTTTTAAGATAGTTTCCCTCATTGGAATTTTGACAAGCGTAAACAAATTACCTATCTCAATGCTACTTAATCGGTTAAGTGAAAAAGTTTTTCACTTAAATTGACTTTTATAATTTTGATCTCAAGTTTGGGTTAATCTCATTGCCGTCAAGCTTACTCCGGGAAGATTAAGTTTCCCTCACCATTGGAGATTTCATCAGAAGTCCTTTTGGAAGGAAAGTTTATTTGTCCCAACCCTAAATTCAGATATTTTCTTACCTTCTGTGTTTGATTCAAATTTTTAATTTTCTCGCTTCAAATCTGCTCCGTTGATACACTGTTTTTCGGCACTGATAGAATAAAACAACTCTACAGAATTCCTTGTTTTACGAAATAACATTTCTAGATTAAGTGTGCTTTAAGATGCATTGAGTCACTTGGAAATGTTTTAATGAAGCTTATCTAAAAGTTAAGCTCCACTTAATGCTACATTCGAACGTTTTGAGCCTGTTTAACTCTTCCATTTAACTGAGAAGATTGGTATAAATAGTTCTTACTTTTCACTAAACTCATCCTTATGGTGGTTTTTTAAATTGTTTACAATTTCCTCTCGAATATCAGCTGCATTCGATGGTTTCTTTTTTCCAGTGTAACGTTACTGAAGGGTGACGGTTACGGATTTCTAATGCCTGGGTCAAGAGCAACGTCCTTTAAACAGGATATAATTATAGATTTTCTCACACCTGTAACGAAAAAAGGGTTGAATGTTTATTTTATGCTTAGAAATTTCAATTTTATAAATATTTTTCTTGGTCATTGTTTAAGTTTAATGAAGTGTTGAAAACGTGAGGCAAATCAGAGAGTTTTTATAATCAGGTAATGACTAATTTTCTGCGGTAAATTATCAACTAATATGCGTAAAAAAACTGCATTCATTTCTAAAGTTTTACCTTGTTTGTGCTCTGCTGTATTTTCAATAGTTTAGGCAACTTTTTAGCATACAAATATATTAAAAATGTTATCCCAGTTGTCAAAGCTTAAACATGCTGCTGACAAAATTGTTCACAAAGAAATTTATAGTGTGTCAGTAGTCAACTGCACTATGTAAATATTGATATCAGTATGTAAATATTAAGATGACTGAATATTGCGTACAGAATGTATCTTTGGGTAGTGCACTGACAGGATTTTTTTTTTTTTTTTTTGTGTTCAAGTTATTCATCTGAGAATATTTCTAATGTAATTTAAGCTGCAATTGTTCGTTCAATGGCCTCCGATAGGAATAAGATTAATGGACACCGCGGGCCACTCCAATTCGATGGAGGTATTCGTCTACCAACTGAGCCCTGTGTGGACTGGCGTTATCTTCCATAGAAATGAAATTTGGTCCATATGCTCCGGAAAAATCTCATATAGGGCAAGGATCTCTGCCTTGTACCGCTGGCCTGCCAGAGTAGCACTATCGAACTCATGAAGTTCGATATACCAGTCGTCCGTGATGCCTGTCCATACTATCTGATTACCTCGACCATAGTGGTTCTTTTCGACCATGTTAAGAGGGCTGATATTGGCTCCAGGGTTTTTTCCAACTCAGAACACGGCTCTAGTCTCTGTCCAGACTGAATTGCGACTCATCACTGAAAAGAACCAGCCCCCAATCTTCCTCTGTTCAAGACTTGACACCATGCTAGACTGTTCTCTTTGTGGTTCACTATCAAAAGGACGCCTGGCATACAAGCCACCTGCAATTAGCCTCTGGGCGATTGTTATCCGTGAAACGGATACTCCTGCTGCATTATACAGGTTGCAAAACAGTTGTGTTGCTGTCGCTGACCTATTTTTTTTTTACTAGACGTCTTGAGCCAGTTCTTTTTGTGTGATTGACCAGTTTAGAGAACCACTGTTCCGGTCTCTGTGAACTAATTCTTGAAACCCCAAAGTCACTACAACAGATGGCCCGTGATTGGCCCGCCTTTAGTTTTCTAACTATCCACCATCTTGTGGCATCGTCTAGTGACGATTGTCCATAATAACAATGGGTAAATAAAGAAATTAAGCAAACAAGGAATGAGCTAATCTGTGGTATTTCAAAACACGCTTACGCAACAAGCTTCGGCAAGCAAATGAGGTACCTATTCACGATCGCTATTACGGAGCCACTGCTTTACGTCTCAAGTCACTGTGTGAAGAGGCGTCCGTGAAGAACTTAGTTATCTGATACCTTGTTTGAGTATAGGCGTTATTTATGATTTTGAAAAAAAGACGTTCCTCTGTTTTTATCAGTGTAGTTCAAAATTCATTAAATACCATGTCAACTTATTTGGGTAAAATGATTTTCAGATAATTGCGTTCCGAATTCCGCAAAATTATATATTATTATTATTTATAACAGAAAAACAGTTAAATTCAACAATTCTTACATCGAATTCATGTGACTGGCATAAATATTTTCTTTTGGAAATTCTGATTTTAGTATAAAAACTTTCGATTGATGACGTCGCACCAAGTAAACATGCAAATCAGCGAAAAATGATAGGGAATCGTATAACAATTTTCGATATCTTTTGATGACTGATAATTAGATTACAATATCGACCATCTATTGCAATCACAGGTTGTAATGTGCCGTGTTGTGATGCAATTTTTAATTACTTTTCATTAAATGTTTACTGCAAACAGAGTGCCACGAGGTCAAAAAATTTTGTACTAAAATCTGGAATTCTGGAGAAATATTTATGTCCCGCCTCGTGAATTTACTTATTTTTAACAGATTTCATTTTATAATTCTCTACCACTAAGATTTAAATTCAAAGAAAATTATGAATTAATTTTTTAAATTCTATTTTCTGTAAGAAGCTTAAACGCATGTGATCCAAAAACCGTAATAAGTTCTTTTTTTAAAAAAAATTAGAATATTTAAACTTTTTTTTGATCGATTATTTAAATATTTTAAATCCATTGCAATTTTGATCCTGAATGTATTTGTTTGAATTTAAATACTTCAGCGAACTGCTTAAATAAGAGAACATTAACGTTTTCAAATCATTTTTTTTTACATATTTCGACAGTACATTAGAGGTTACATTAGACAAGTCGGCTCAAGTCTAAATACGATATAAATCTTTTTGTATTTTATAACCATCGTTTGAACAGCCGACCCAATTTTTTGGGTTTACAACTGCTAATGTTCAACTCCGTAGCCTTGTAATTTTGAACCCAATCAAGAAGACAAGAGAACTACTGGATTATTATTACTACTGGATTACTACTGGATTATAGTATTAGGAAAAATTTTGCCTTCGTGGAGGACTCTCTGATGGAACAAACCCGCATTTGCGTTATATAGAGAGGAAAACCTCCAACGGTTAGCCTAACCGCAATTGGACTCTAACCCATGTCTAACACTGAGGATATTTTACGCCAGCACTGATCGGGGCGAGTAGGGTGTGGAATTCGAAGCAACCAGCCATCGCTGAGATTCGAACCCGGGTCACCTCATTGGAAGGTAAACGCTCTATACCCTGAGCCATCACGGCTCAATCTTTTTGTATTGGCACGAATCTGGCGATCAGCTTTAGTATGTTTAAAATGAGCATTAGCTTATTTAAATCTTCTAAAAGTGTTTTTCTTATTCGCAGACACAATGTTAAATTTCAATTTTCTTCACTTGTATCTGTCACAGCATGTCTTCAACTAAAGTAGAAACCGGGGAACTTTATGTTACATTAAAAACAATTTAAAAAACTGTATTCATAAAAAACTATAATATCATAAATTTATCTTGTATTAAATCAAAATCACAATATATATTGAGATTATATAATTTTTAAAATACGCTAGCTTCGTTTTCTAATACACCTAATTTTAAATTTTTTTTCTTAATTTTTTTTAAATTTTTTAGTGGGATAGCTTCTTAAATTATCTTACACCTTTGACTAAGCTACCTAAATTTAAAATAAAATTATTTTATTTGTGGCAATAACTTCTCAATCTTTACTTACTGTTTTGTTTTGTTCTGTTTGTTTAAATCTATCAATGTTCAGAATTAAATTCTGACTATATTTTAATCAGATTGATATCCTCGTCTAACCGGCTTCTGAAAGCTTTTTTTTTAAATCCAAAAAGTTTTTTTTTCTCTTCTAAATATTCTACCTAAATTATTAAGAAATTTAGATACGTTAATAAATTCTTAGTCCTTACTTTCTGGTATGTATTTGAATCTACTAGACTTAAAATAAATTTATATTTTGTTCAGGTTGATTACTGGCTTATAACCGCATACGTAACCAGTCTATATTTTTAAAGGCTTTGAATCCAAATTGTTATTTTATTCCGTCAAATATTTTACCTAAATTTAAAATCTAATTCATAGAAAATTTCGTTATGGTAATGATTTCTATATAATTCCTTTTCTAATCTTCTATATCTAAAATAAAATTATATTTTGATTATGCTGATAACTAACTTCTAACCGGATACGCTCGCAGTGTATATTTCTAAAAGCTTTGTATCGAAAGGGGGTGTTAGGACCCTAAGGAGGTGCTTACCCAATATCCCGTGGGAGAGGGTATGGCACAGAGAAAGCTCTCTTCACCTGGGCAGGATGTTTAGGCTGTGTACCGGAAGCTCGATTCTAATATTGGCACCCAGCTTCCTTCCTGTAGTTTCTTTTTATTTCTTCATTGTATCATAAAAGAAATTTCCGGAAAATATTGGTTTCTAGAACTCAAGAAGAAAAATTGCCGTCGTCCTCTACCAAAGGAAAAATTATTGTATGGGAATATGAACTCATCCGGTCTTCGTTACTTATCATTTAAGCGTCTTAAGATTTCAACTTCTTGAGATTTGATTCGTGGAAATTTGCTCACCAGTTTCCGATTTATTTAAATAAGGCAGCGCGTATCGAATCCTGTAGTGTTTGATAAAGTTGACAAACGCAGTCCAGCCTTATCAAAAGCTCGGACTATACGGATTTTAGTAGTTTTCTGATGTAGTTCTTTTAATTTTTTTACGTCACCTTTGCAAATTTGAATTTCAGACTTTAATCACTGTTTTCTGTTTTTATATTTTTTCTTTATCACCTGAGGTCAAGATGACAAAATCTTCTGCAGACACTTATTACAACTTCTCTAGCATCCGCCATAAATCGTGTTGAGAAAAGTGATAGGGAAAAATATTTCCTTCAACTATAAAAATACCAGAGGGTTATTTTTTAGGTTTTAAATCTATATAAATAAATGATGAAAAAAAACTAAAAGACCGCAGGACTTTTTATAATACATTTAAGTGTGATTCTTTGATTTTTTTTTTTTCTGAACTTTGGTATTGCTCCAAATATATTGATTAGGATATCATGGATAAATTTAATCCAAAAAATCAATTTGATAATATTCTTTTGAAATCGAGGTATTAAAATGCTTTGAATAAAAATACTTATTCACAAAATTTTTCTCAAATTATTTAAATTTTTTTTTTTCATTTTGAAATAACATGTTAATTAAAACCACACGGTGTCATTCCTCAAAATATTTTGGTTTTAATTTCGAACAAATACTTCATATTATAAATACTTAATACAACATACGAACAAATCAATATATTTAGGCTTTACTTCGGTTGTATTTTTTGTTCCTCACTGGACATATTTTTAGTTTTTAAAAGGAGACTAGAATGTTTCGTCCAAGTTTTCCTCCTTTTCTATAAATTTAAGAGTTCAACTTTTTTACTATGAATGCATATTATGCTATTTTTTTGCATGAAATTTACTTTGCTGTAACTTTATTTAAAACTTAGTAATATCTTTCTAATGAACTTTAGATTTTTCTTTATTTGTGGTTGAAAGATAAATTTAATAAGTATTTCAGATGAATATGAAATACATATTTTTTTTAAACATGTTGAATCAAATATTTTATTATATTTCAGATTTTGATATTCGGATGATTTATTCTGTATTAGCAATTCTGCGAGTACTTTATGTACCTCAACGTCTTTATAACGAATTTTATCATTTTTTTAATGAGTAAACAATTCATAGCGAACCCTAAACTTTATAACGAACACTATATTTTATAAAGAATCGTAAGCACACTTTAAAATGAACTTTGTACTTAACAATAACTTTATAACCCTTTTTCATAAATCTTATTTCTAACTATTCTATGTAATGAGCTGTCCTACTAAGGGCCGGTGAAAGGGGTGTACGATCGCCTGGAGCGTCTGGTTAAAGGGACCCAAAACTTATCTCCATCAAAAACATCTCAAAGTTTAAAACCATCTGCATAATTCAAAAGTCTGCAATGAGCCACGATGACTCAGGGGATAGAGCGTTCGCCTTCCAATGAGGTGAACCGGGGTTCGATCCCGGCGATGGCTGGTCGATAAGAATTCCGCATCCGGCTTGCACCGACCACAGTGCTGACGTGAAATATCCTCAGTAGAAGACGGATCATGGGTTAGAGTCCCCTTGCTATCAGGCTAACCGTGGGAGGTTCTTGTGGTCTTCCTCTCCATGTAACGGAAATGCGGGTTAGTTCCATCAAAAGGTCACCCAGGAAGGCAAATTTCTCATAATTCTTGATCCAAGAGTTCCCTTGTCTTCTGGATTGGGTTCAAAATAACAAGGCTGCACAGTTGAATATTAGTAGTCGTAAACCCAAAAATTGGGTCGACTGCTCAACGACGTTTATATATAAAAAGTCTGAAATGACACAGAGGCTAGATTCTTTGGCACTAAATTCTTTCGAGTCACACTTTCGATTCAAAAATCGAAAATAAAACTACCAAAACAGTTCATTTTAAAGACTCTGAAATTGTTTGCGTCTGTTAAAGCACGAAAAAAATAAATTTTAGTGTTTAAGCTTTTATATTTGTATGCCATAAAAGATTATGCTCATTAAGAATATTACCTATAATAAATATTTAATCTAGACTTTTTTTCTCAAATCAACATTTATGGTTGATATGGATTTTATACTTTTCTGGTAGCAGTATTGTAATTTAAAATATAAAAAACAATTTTCTATACCGTTATGATTACACTAGTGATACAATTCAAAGAAAAATTATTAAGCGCTCAAAATTATCGCCCGGCGCTGTTTGCAGCATCACCCGGGGAGCGAAAACTTCTTTCGCCGGCACTGGTTCTACCTATAAATATCCTCTAAAATTCTTTCTTCTATTGTAAGACACGAATTCAGACATTACTGAAAATAATCTTATTTTTCATAATTTATTCTTTTTGTTAGAGCATAATATGCAGATCTATATATTAATAAAAACTTTCTGAGAATGACCACTTGTTGGAACTAACAACAAAAATTAAACAAATTCTACGCAAGCGCTCAACTTTTCAGAATGAAGCTACGCTCATCCCCTCAACTGACGCAATTCGGGGAAACTATAGCGACGCTCCCAATATAAAAAAAAAACTTGCATCTTAATTATTTAACTACTACGTATTTCATACTTTTTCACATTCTTTGGATTCTTCTGAAATAGTTAACGATTTTGACTTGGATGTTTTTAGCAATCTCTTAAAAAGCACTAGATTCTAAATAATCAACTTTGAGCGCCAAGAGGGGTGGGTTAAAGATAATATTCCCCGTTCGGCGCTTTCTTATCGATCTGAAAGGGGGCACGTGGATATTGATCCATGGTTCTGCTAGTAAGGGGACGTACTAGATTTTCAGGCGGGAGGTAAAAAGTGCTTGGTAACAATCCCCATTTCCTATTTCAAACTGTTTTCTGCCAAGCTTATTTTAAAACGAATTTCCTGTTTGTGGATTTAGTCCTTTTTTTTATTCTTATGAAAACAGTTTTAAGTGTGCAACTTGCTTGTGAAATATTTAATTAGGGTGCTCTATATTGAGCAGTTGCTATACAGTTTCTAAAGAATTCATTTTTAAATGAAAAAGTAGAAAAAGTGTGGTTGTGATTCCTGTTAGACTGTGGAGAAAAAAGAGCAACCTTAATATGATGTTAAATTGAACTGTGGTTTTGTTAAAATATGGTATCAGAAGTTCAAGAACTATTTAATTTGATTAACTTTTATAATTTGATTTAGGGTAAACAGAACAACAGTGTCTAGAAATTCAATTTCATGATTGCTTAATGCAATTGATTGATATTTTGAAAATACATCGTTGGTGAGTTTTTAAATATGGACATAGCTCAAAAAGCGTGTCTACGAAAGTGGACAATGCTCGAAATGCATCATTATAAAAATGGACAGCAAGAAATTCGCCTTTTCAGTTTTCAACGCAAATTTAACAATCAAACGAGGAAATCTGCTTAAATACAGTTATGCAACTGCTGATATTTCGAACAATTAGTTTTACTTTATTTTACAGTAAACAGTAATTAAAACTGTCAGTTTTTTTTTAATCCTTTGCTATGCAACTTTCAGAAAAAGTTTTACAATGAAAAACCAGAGAAAGTGAATTAAGTGGTTTTTTAAAATTTTTTTTTACTAAATGAGTCTCTTGATACGCTTTCAAATACTTGATATTTTTGCAAATCTTTTGTGACAATACGCTGCAGATTTCACAAAGTATTAATTTTCCAAACCGCATTTCAGCTGAAAACTTGTTAATCGTCTTTTAGCTGGACTTAAGAAAATATTTTAATTTTCTTATGAAGAAAATAAATTTGGTTGAGTACATCATTAAGATGTGCCCTATAAATTATAAATTGCTGTTATGATTAAATACCAGTAACTTAATTACAGTCAACTTAATTATACCAGTAGAAAAGTAAGAGACCATCTTTTGGAAAGGGTGATTCATACAATTTTAGCATTAGAAAATTTTAGAGGAAAATATTAAGAGAATTTAAAGAAAGACTTTTAGTTTCCATAAAATCATTTTTTAAACAATTTTCTATTAAAAAAAGGTTTTTTTTTTTTGTTTAATATATTTTCCTTTGTACCAAAATTATTTTTTTCTCCCATAGCTCAATTATTAAATTATTCCCAATGTTCTAGCTATTTAAACTATATTTCAAGCAAAACACTTGCTTTCGGATTTTTTTAATTCTTAGATAAACATAGTTATTTAGGATTTTTTTTATGTGACACGTAAAAGAATGATCAAATAGCCCCTCAAAATTTTTTTTAATATTTAAATTTCCTTTTTAATCAGCTAAGTTACAGTATTATAATCTATCCCAATAAACAATATGCCAAACTGATTAAAGCGACAGCAGACATTATGCCTTCATTTAGTTACAGCTTGTTGACAGCATTAATGAAATTCTAATAATCAGCTTGTTTGGTGTTGCATATTTTGTAGGCTAATGGAAAAATCCGGCTCTTTACGAATGACGCCAGCCTGATACAATAAGCCCTATGCCTTTTGGAAATTTTTCAAACTATTCGACTGATTTCAATCAAATTAATATTTTGCCATGTAAAATTACATACTTTAAAAGTACGTAAAAAATAGTGTACCTTACTATTAAAAAAATTTTCGACTAGTAATAAATAAAATAATGAAAAATATTTACTAAATAAAAAATATTTTGCGCAAAATTATCTTTGCGTATACGGAATTTATAATTAGTGCCCAAAAATTTTTCAATTCGCTTAAAAATTTCTCGAGATACGGCGAAATACGCAAAAAGTAAAATTAACATTACGTTGTCCAAATATTAGACTGCTCTCCTGACCAAACTATGGGAAACATATTTCCCAGTTTCCCAGATTGTTGTTACCCCCTGGGGGTCAGAAATTCGTATCAGTCGAAACAATGACATGTTTATTCAAATGAAGTGCGTGCTTGTCTGGTTTCGTAACTTAAAATATTGTCTGCACTAATAAATTAGTATATTTGAGGTCACCCCTTTGAACCATTAAAATTGAGTACTAGACGTGAAGACACGATCTTTAGATCAATGGTTATTCAAGGTGCTCTATTTTTCGCTCAGTATATTTCTAAATTTATTTACTTCGATATACTTTCTAATTTAATTACTTTTGTTCAATTTTAATGAGTCTTATTCACGTTTTTCTCTTATAATAAATACTTAAATATTCGATAACAATTTCTGGATTATTTTTCTCTGACGCCATGCGCAGAAATTGCTTTTATCTTGACTATCAGTTTCCCTTTCACTTAAAAGTATTTAATCAGAAACCATGATGCTGCATAAATAAACGAATACGAACTAAAAGTAAGGTCACCTTTTATAACTTCATTTGAGGCACGCTTTTATCTTTATCTGACTTGCAATAATTGTGCACCTTTTTCAATGGAATTTTGTTATCATTGGAGAAATTAAAAAATAAGTCAAATGAATCATTCCTCGGGAGGGCAAATGTCCGTAGTATTTCCGCAGGAAACGTCTTGAGATTGAGAACGTCCCAAGCAGGAAGTCTTCTCATTCAGGAGAGGTCTTGTCTCCTCTCTTAGAAGGGTTCTTCAACTTGGTCTCTTTTTTCTTCTTTTTTTTCGTTATTATAATATAAGATCGTTTCATATATAGCAGAATATAAAATGCGGTAGGCTTTTTATTATTATACAAAAGAAGAAAAACATATTGAAATTGTACTTGAAGCTTTTAAACTAAGTTATTAGCAAATTAACTTATAATTTTGAACTAACCTATTAATTACTAACCTATACCCAAAGCTATTATAAAAAGCATGTGGTTTCCAAATTTTCAACAAACTTAATTTCTAACCTATTACCAAAGCTATTATTAAAAGCATGTAGTATCCAAATTTTCATTAAACTCAATTACTAATCTATTACCAAAACTATTACTAAAAGCATGTGGTATCCAAATTTTCATCAAACTTAATTACGTACCTATTACCAAAGCTATTATTAAAAGCATGTGGTACCCAAATTTTCATCAAACTTAATTAAATTTTTATTATTTTCAACAAGTTATAAAGAATTCTGACTCTTTCCCCGCTTAAATTTTTTAAATAATTTGACTTTTCAAAAAACTGCAAGAATATGCTATCATTTTATCAGTTTTGCCGTCATTTGGTTAAAAAATTTTTTGGGAGTATTTAATCTAAAAATAAATCGTGCAAAAATATTATTGTAAGATGAAATTTTTAAAAAAATTCTTTTTAAATTTAGCAAACAAACATTTAAAAAGTTTGCTATTTTAGCACATTATATCTATATATTAGTCGATTTTTGCTTTTTTCAAAATGTTTTATTTTTTTCCGTACTGGTCTCCTTCATTTCTTTTTTTGTCTGAAGTAAATTTTTGCAAAAGTTTTTATTTCTTAAGAAAATACTTCCGACCAACGTGGTTTAAATTTTGATTCATTACCGTACATCCAGGTGACTATGTCGACCCCTATTTTTGCTTATGAGGCAGCAAATTTCTAGCATGACTGGTGCATTAATCGACAGCTGAAAAAAAAAATTCTAAAATTAAAATAAAAAAAAAAAAAGTTTACAAATTTTTTCCAAATAAACTCCACGTTGCTTTCTCTAACTATGATACATTTCTTCCGAAATTAAGATGCTACGAGGGTCCCCTATCAAATAAAGCAAAATAATTCTTTCTGAGTGTAATTTAAAGGCAAAACGGTGGTCAATTGTTTATAATTTTGTTCATTAAGTGCTTATTTTAACCGAGATCGTACTTTTTACTAAATCGTTACATTTAACACAGATTCTGTAGTAATTATTCGATATTCTGGTTTGGTGTTCTATTTCAATAGTTAATAGCAACAATTTTTCGAAATGGCCCTTTTCAGTTCCATTGACAAGCAAAAACGTCAAGATAAAATTCTAACATAAAAACATTGTTCTCCATCTGTTTCTTATTAATTTCCATTATATTTGCTGATCGGATTACCGGTATAGTATTACCCGCCAAGTTAATTTATCTGATTGAATTCCCCATCGGTTAGATAAGATACATTCTCAATTTTCTTTTTGTAGCAAATAAAACATTCGTGGATAGAGTTTCTATCTATTCTAACTAACCTTTTTAACGTTTAAATAATTATTAAAATATTTTCCCTTTTTTGTGAAGTCGTATCCTTGGTAAGTGTATAATTGATTTATAACTAGTATTTTTTTCGAATTTTGAATATGGTTCTGTTTCCCAGAATAATCTACTGGCAAAATAGTGGCTCTCAAAATATTCACCAACGCACGTTGAACAGTTACGATTTTTTCAATCACCTTGAAGTAGAAAATATATTAATTTTAAATCTTTCTTTTAATTCTTAATTGAAATAGATATTTAAGGCTCCAGCAAGTTAGAATTTAGAAAGGGATCTGCTAATCGAAATAATGTTCAAAAATTAATAATAATAATAATAAATAATTTTTTTTGTGATTAGTTTATTTCAATTTAACTTTTTTTTTTCGCTTCACAATTTCTGTAAAGCGCTTTTTGCATGTGCGTGTGGCCACATATGTTGTGCATTTATTAATATTTTAATTTGTAAATATTTTAATTTATAAATTCTAAATCTTCTTTTAAATCTTAATAGAAATAGATATTAAAGAGAATTTAGTAAAGGATCTGCTAATCGAAACAATGTTCAAAAAAAAAATTTATTAATTAATTAATAGATAAAAAAAAATTGTAATTAGTTTATTTCAATTTAATTTCTTTTTTCATTTCACAATTTCCAAAAAGCGCTTTTTGCATACGGGCACAGATGTTGTGCATTTCCTGCAATTCTCATTTACCTGAAAGGATGTCCTGTATGAAGAGTAGATGAACAGGCCCCGTGCCCTACCTTTTTTTTTCCCTCTCTCTGCACCTGTTCCTCTAGTCTAAGAAATCGATATCTACAACATATGAATGCAAGGACCATGTCATATTAGTCAATGCTCTCATTGTAATTGCTAAGGTAACAAAATAATCGATAATTTATCTATAACGTTTTTCGCAAGGATGTCTCAAGTTTATTTATAATTGTGTTTATGACGTAGAAGTTATTCCTCATACCGTATGTGAAATTGTGACATTTAAATAAGTGGATTAGGGACATATAGTACAAATAGTTAGTTTCAACTAATGTTATAGTTCGCCTATAACTCATGTAACTCATCTTGGGATTCCCTTGATTCAGATTACCTCGTCTTCTGAGCTATGGTTTAATCTCAGCTTTAGCCAATTAATACAATTATCTTCTACTAGCTCAAAAAACATCTACAGTTAAAAGTTAAGCCTTGTGGAAACTCTTAATCCCTTTGCTGTCGGATTAATCGTAATAGGTGTCGTAAATATGAGTAAATGTCGCTTAACGGTGACTTATTAGTACCGATGGTTGATTCCTTCTGAGTTGGGTTAAATTGTAAAAACATTGAGAAAAGATGACGTTAGTTCACTACGTGAATAGGGTGTTTATTGAAAATATCAAATCAATTTAGTACGCTTGTGTTAGTTCATTATTATTTTACACAAAAACATATTTTTGGAGAAAAAAAAACTTTGACAAAACAACTAACAGTTATTTGGAAAAAAAATTCCTTAGGATTAATATCAATTCAGAAGAATGATTCATTCTTTATAATATGATAAAGTTAGTTATATCTCTATGAAAATGGTTAATTTAAATAATGGAGGAACAGTTTTATAAGAGACATTTTAACATGCTAATTGTTTCATTTCAACCTAGATTTGACTCATAAGATAGTTTCAAATTATAGTCAATGAATCTTCCAAAATAGTTAAAAGTGTGTTAATCAATTTGTCCCTTCTCCCCTTGCTGTTGCTCCCAGTATTTCTTTGACTAGGAAATTGCACAATTTTCTGAGTTAAGTTCAGAATTACGGAAAAAGGAGAAAATTTTGAAATAAAAATTAAGGCTATGACACAATTGTACTATAAAAAAAATAGAATTATTTTTACTAAAATACGAGGTTTTGAGAACACATTTTGAATATTGGTAAAAAATTTTATTTTCAGAGATTTTATGGATTGTTTTCCTCTCTAAATAACATTTATAGAAAGTTTTTATGAAATTTTTCAAATTTTCTATAAAAAATAAGACGAGCACTTTTAATGTACTATAAGCGGAACAATTTCTCTAACATTTGTGCTAATTATGTTCTTTTATTTTGTGAACATTAATGTCTCATATAAATTGTGTTGATAGGTTGCTTATCGACGATAATAAAATCGAGAAATATTCTCATATTAACTATCGTACTCAATTTTTTGAAAAAAGTTTTTTAGAATACTTTTTTTTTCAAAAATATTTTTTAGAATAATTAAAATATCAGACTTTAAAAATAAAGATTTTGTAACTGAAACAAGAGCTCAAAAATTCAGAAAGATTATTTTTTTAATAACAATAAGCTGCCACATTTTTTTGAATTCCATTTACATTACATTAAAAGAAGGTACATACGCCACTAAATCGGTGAAAGCCCTTTTTAACCTTTTTTTTAATTTTATATATATATCCTTTTTTTACGTGAAGTCTTTGACCAGAAGATCTTTCAACACTTGAGTGACTGTAAACTCTCCGCGCTGCTACATTTATTTACCTAGATTTGCAATCGGTGCATTTACCTCTGTTTTGAATACAGATAGTTTAGGGTCAGGTCTTCAAGGTCATAAAACCACGTTACGTTAAAATCGTCGGAAATTCGCGCGCACATTTGAATTGCGCCTTAATTTTTGTTTTGACGTTTCATCTATACTGATATTTATATGTGAAACACATAAAAGGGAAGGATGCAATAATCAGTTTCTCTATTTCGCGACTGGTAATTATTTTATCTCTAATTTATAAAATTTTCATTCAAAACAAAAACTCCTTGATCTTGAAAGCGACTTGCTTAAATTTCCGCCTGTTGCGCAGCGACCGTAGCGCACGTTCACCTTTTGACGTTTTATGCTCAATGTAAAATTAGAGCCAGATTTGGCGACAATTCGGTGGAGGAGAACAAGAAAATGTAAAACATTCTAAGATCTAATAATTGTGTGGAAGAATGCGACGTAATCCTGTCGTATATGCGGATATTGCTCTCTCTATTCCACGCAAAGCAACTTATTTTTCTCCTAAAGAAATAAGTTAGGCTGAAATTGCGCATTTAATGGTTCACACTGATATTTTTCGTTTATGTTATTCATGTGAAAAGGGGTTTCTGATTATATGTAACCCCTTTTATTTATTAATAACCTTTTTCTTATTATTTTGTAGCATTATGGAGATGTAGTTTCATTTTTATTTCATTTTGCGTAACTTTTTTTCAGTTTTACTATTAATATTTATTTTTCTCATACTGCTTATACAAGTAGGGAATTTAAAGCATTATTGTTTGCAAAATTACATTATAACAACAAAATTCGCTCAAATAAACGAAGTCAGCGTATAGAGGATCAAAAAAATTGACACATCTGTGTCGCAATACTGATGGTTCTTGCTCAACATCGACAGTACTTGCATTTAGTACTAAAACTATCGTCTTTTACTCGAATGTATTTTCTGTGCTATTACATTATTTTATCTGCCAACACGGAAGGGAGCCATATTTTAAATTAATGTTCATCTCCATATACGTATTGTTTTAAATCTTTTCAGAGGGCAAAAGTACCCTTATTCAGGAATAAAGGCAAGAACTCATTTAAAGAGGTGTTTTCAGGAACAAGTCCTGAAAAAATGACTATTTCATTTAAACAGTTTCTTTAATGTCAAGCGGGGCTCCTTGGGTCTATTACCTTTGAGGGGAAACTGATCACACTGGATTATTACAAATGACATTAAGCTTAATCTTTTTAATATTGCAATTTAGGATTTAATTAAATATATATTAGATGCTTGCACACAAATGGTTACAAATATTGTCAACCTAGGGCTGTTTTATACGTTTGTATAAATGCTCTCAATATTTCCAGCTTAAAAATAAATTTCTAGCATTTAATCAATGAATCCCTCTTTTAAATATTTATTATATTATTATTTTGTTATATGTAATCCAGAAAATTAGCTTATTGGTGAAAAATAACAAAATAATGTTTCAGGAAGAAAATGTTTAGATATAATCTAATACTTTCAAAGTTTTATTTAATTTTTAGTCATTAACTTTTTAATTCGTTCTTCATTTGAAACACCTGCTTTATTAAAAAAAATTAGAAAGAATTAATGTTAAAAAGAATGCACTAAGTTAAAACCCGAGGCTTTAGAGAAAGCAAAAATTAAATTCTTGTAAAAAAGAAAATGAATATTTTTTAATTCAAAAATTCCTAAGTTTTAATTTTAAGTAAATGTCACATTGCAAAATTGTTTTACATGTCTTTAAATATTTTATGCGTGCTACAAAATAATAAAACTGTGTAGAAAAATTAAAAATTTGTCAACTAGATTACGAATTTTATTGACTTAAAAAACAATGGATTTTGAATTCAAAACCATTTGCAGTTTTAAACTGACAATGGCTTTTTAAACGTAAACAAATTAAGATAAATATTGCTTCGCATTTGTAAAAAATTTACGTAAAAACATTCATTCGAATCTCAATGTGAGGGAAATTTGAATGCATTATATTGTTGTAGTTCAAATTATAATTAAATTTAGAAAGCAGATCGAGCAGCTATAGTGGGAAATTTACAAATTATAAAAGTATTAGAAATTGAAAAAATATTAAAAATAAATATTATATAAGTATTAGAAATTACAAATTAAATAATGAAGGATGCACAGTAAAACATAAAAATTCTATTGGAAGATACAATTTTTTTTATAAAATTAAGATCACTTTTTAAGAGAACTTTTTAAATCTGACACCATATGTTTAAAAAATATCTAATTTTTAAATTTACTGTAATTTTTCTGATTAGGAAGACTGGCTTATTTAATGTAAGCAAATGGCTGGTGTGTAAGCAAATTGAAGCTAAGGTGTGAAATGATTTCACGAAATTTGTGTTTTATGCCTGAAACATTATAGAAAATTTGTTGAATGGTCACAAAAATAACAAGTTTCATAGATTTTCGATATAATTTGGGTTTTATCATAAAATTTAGATTAACAAATATTAAATCTAAACTGCACAATTTAACGTTTATTTACTCAATGCCAAATAACTATTGAAATTAAACCCCTTTAATCTTACAATCCAATATTCGATTATGAATTTGTCCAGAATCCGTTATTTCAGAACAGAATCCGTTATTTCGAACCTGTAACTGGATTTCGTATGGCCCCTGAAACAAATGTAGCAAAATTAAGAGGAATGAAATATGTTTGTAATGAATACGTTATTTTAAGATTATATTCTACTCTAGCTTATATGAAGTTTAAAGCTTAAATAAACTGAAAGCTAATTTTAAAAAATTGAAATTAAACAGATTTTTAGAGCTTTTGTTTAAAGCACGTTTTGTTTTTGTATAAATATTAATCACTCATTACTTTTGCTTAGGAGTTAAAATATTTAGAATTTATTCTTTTAAAAAAATAGCGATTATGCAATTTCTTTATTTTGATTTCTTATTCTTTAAAATTTGAATTTATCCATTTAAACCAAATCAAGGGTTGTTTTCTGATAGAGAATCATGCTCTTATTTTACCCTTAGCGAGCAAATGATGGCATAGTTCAAAGAAATCGAAGGTCGCTCTAAATTTCCTCCCTTTCGCGGTCAAAATTAAAGTTTTTTTTTTTTTTTTTTTTTTTTTTTTTTTTTTTTTTTTTTTTNTTTTTTTTTTTTTTTTTTTAAAGAATTTAAATTTTTAGTTAGATTTACTTAGAGTTAAATTATTCCGATAGGTACGAACATAATTTTTACATTTTTTCCGGGTGCGTACGAAAATTGTGATGGTCATTCTTTAAGAAAAATACATTCGTTAATTGTGATGAATTCACCTTTAATATCCATACTTTCCGCGTGAAAAAAATTTGCTTCGCATAATTAAAAGTTTGCTCTTTACAATATATTTTCATTTATTATTTTTTTTCAAGGACTAATTTTTTCACTTGGAGTTCCTCTAAGACTTGTTACGTAGTACTACTCTCTATATGACTTTAATCTTATTACAGATATATTTCCTATTCATCAAACATGGTATGTACGAAACATTTTGTTTATCCCAAAAACAGTTTGTTTTGTAAATCATGTTGGGATAGTAATGATTTCTAAATCACGAAAAATGGGGAAATTTTTATAACACAATCTTAAATTTATCTAAAAGTAATCTATTAAAGCCCTATAAAAAATTCTATTGTTCTAGAGTGTGTTTGTATTTACAACGAGCAGCTCAATAATTGATAAACTTACGACTATTTTAAACTATTTATCTTCAATATATATATATATATNTATATATATATATATATTAATTAAGCAAAAATTATTTTAATGCGTCAATCGATTTGACTGCAATCCATTTTCTGTTAAAATACTCAATGAGCTAACGTAACATTTACAAACTTATTTTAATAAGTAGTCTACCACAGCGAAGACCGTGAATTCTAAATCAACAAAAAAGAATTCGATTAAGACAAGAACCTTTTTAAATAAATTTATTTTATTAATTGTCGGATTAACTTAGAATCGGTTTAAATTACTGAAAATAAATTTAAATGACTTGCTTGAAATTATTATACAAATATTAATACATATATTTTTATAACTTTTCGTCAAAAAAATGTATAATGGAATATAATGTACAGTAGAAGTGTATTTACAAAGATATCTTCTGGGCATTACAGCCCAGAGTGGGCTTGGATCACCCCAACGAGCTTTTTTTTTTTCAAAGTTCATAAAATGTTTTTATTACTTTTTATTGTTTTCTAAACTTAGAGTGATATGAAATTTTGCAGCACTTTTATTCATTGATTTTTTTTTCCATTTGATTGTAATTAAAAGTAATAAATAAGAAAATTTATTTTTAAAACATCGAGTTTAAAATAATATATAATTAATAATACACTATTTCTTTCATACTAATTGGATCTTTTTATTCCCATTTCAACCTATTTTTTTCCCTCAGTTAATTTTTTCTTTTTTTTTAGATTTTAATACAAAAATTATACACTTTTTGATAAATTTTTATTTAATAGTTATCTACAGATAATGTTGAAGACAAAATGAAGGTAGGGTTATTTTTGTTTTCAAAATTAATTAAATTTTTTACTTTTAATGCATAATATTTTCAGATACATCAGTAGTTAAAAACATCAGCTTTTAAACTTTTGACATTCATAAAGCTGTAAGAAAAATGGACTTTTTTTTCATAATTAATAAAAAATAATGAGCCTGGAAAATTCAAAAAAAAAAAAAGGGAGAGAAGGAAAAAAAAAACAGTATTTTTTAAGTTAAATAAATTTTGGTCTATGTTATTGAATTCATTGAAAATCTAAATACATTCCTTAATCTCAGTCTTATTTTCCTTTCTCAAATATTATTCTTAAATAAATACTTTTCTTAAAATATCTACTCCTAATTTAATAGAATATTTATTAGTGTAGATAAAGAAAATTCAGTTCACTGCACAAATGGAAGTAATGAACTCTGTGACAAATCTTCCGCAAGTTTGTTTTTGCAATTGAAAATAGCTTATTATCCTTTGAAATTAGCTTTATTCTAAGTTAGTTCATTACACAGAGAAATTTCTATGTCCATCTCTAAATTTCCAAAACAATAACAAAAACTGGATTCTCGCCAACCATTGGCGAGTTAGATGAAACGTATGACCCTGCATGCAACCCTTCTTTATTGATAACAAGAAAATACGATAAGCTGGCGTCGAGGCTGTTCAATAGCTCACCGCACTCATAACATGGCGGGCTAGCTTGCTAGCGCCCCTTGCTGGTGCTTCCAGCGAACTGGATAAAACTATAGCAAAACAAAGTAAGTGGATATCATCATAAACCCAGTTCAAAAAAAATATTAACATTCAGAAATATTTAAAACCCAGGTCAAAAAGAATTGACATTCAAAAATATTTAATCTGCAAAAATTTAGTTTATTATAGAAATTAAAAAATTTCAAGGAGCTGTAAGCTAAAATTAATGGTGCGACTTTTGCACAAATGTTATTAAAGAAAAATTAATGCACCAGTGCTCTTAATGCATCGATTATATTTAAATTTTCGAAAAAAGAAATTTTCATTTTTTTAGGAAAGGTAGAATAATTATTTTTAAAGAACGGATAAGGAAAAGGTAAGATTCGATTAATATTTGTAATATTTATTTCTAAGTTAACATTTTGTTTTAATAGTGATTTGAGTTTTGTAGAAAAATTGATTTATTCGCAATTCAAGAGTTTATCCGCGTTAAATTTATTTTGTTTTTATTTTATATTGGTAGATAAATATTTATATTCATATAACAATATAACTTCTTGATTTCTCAAACATTCAAAGATTTTCGGAAATCACGCATCTTTACCAAATTCACAATATATCTATATGTAATATTAAAATAAAAAGTTAGTGATAACTTTTAAATTTACAAAAATACATTTTTTCATAAATAATTTTTTCCTTTAAAACTTTGAGTTTAACAATTGAAAATTTTTGATTGCATTTCTTAAACACGTTAAAATAAGCTAACTTGTATTGGTTTCGTATTGAAAATTCTAATTTTTTTACCTAATGGTATATGTGCTATAATTTGATAACTACGCATATTGGAATAATTTTGGAAATCGTATAAATGAGCAGTTTAAAGACTAGGAAAACCAAACTACATAAATTTTTGTGTATTTTTTATTCTTGTATTATTATTATTATTAAATTATTTATACCTTTTTATGAGCTTAAATTAACTAATTCTGTAAAACTCAATTTTGCTGATAATAATTTGTGATTTAAATGCTCCTGCAACTACATTTTTTTAATGTTTTTTCATGAGGAAATTATTGTTCAGCCAGTCTTGTAATAAAATAATCTTTCTATTCATTAAAAAAATGATCAACGAATTAATTTTAAAATTAGATTTTACTTTATAATATCCCTCAGAATATTAGTAGACCAGCGTTTTAATTATGACTTTTTTCAACAATTTTTATTCCCTCTGGTTTTTTTTAATCACATTTAAAACCATTTAAGCAATCTTTAAGAAACTTTGTCTTATTTTACTAGAGATTGGGGAAGTTAGAAAAAAAATAGTAGTCTTTCTTCAGAAATAAAATAATTAAAAATTCTTTAAACAAAGCATTTTTATTTTTACTATCAATTATTATATAAACTGCAATTTTTTTAAACATGCAAAGATAAATCATAAAATTTGCTAATCACTGTTATATGCTTGTCATACCTTGGTATGTATTTATTAACAAGTACCGATGCCTGATCCTGATGTGTTCAGGCATTTTAAATAGTTGTTTAGAAGAACAATACTAATAATTTTAATATAATTCCTACTCATAATGTAAGCATAAAATATTTATGCCCCTAAAATATCCATTCTGTACAATTATGGAATATTAATTTGTTTAAAATATAAGTTTGTGTATTAAACAATTGTTTATTGTCCCATGGAATATGCCCCACTGTCTTAGCTGCTTAAAATCAAAATGTATTGCTATGAGTGCTTTTTTTTTTTTTTTTTTTTAATTTCCTTTGTCGGTATGTGTGAAAATATCACATTTTAGAGCTCAAAGGTTTAGTTTGATTTGTAAGATTTTTTTGATATATTTTTAAATATTTTCTTTTGTCTGAGAGTTATAAAATAACCGAATTTTTGTAGAAATGGTGTAAAAGCATTGAACCAATTTTGTCTATTCTGTTATAAAAGCGACTTACTAATTGCAGATTTTTTATAAATTTGGAGCTAAATATTGTAAATAAGGCTTCAAAGAAAAATCTAATGAAAGTTTAATTATTTTAATTATCTTCGATGGCTTGATATTTTTAAACAATAGTTCATTGAGGGAAAGAATAAAAAATTTTTATTGATTTGATTTAGAATTTGATGTTTAAAAAATCTGATTTTTTTAGATAAAACTATTTTTTTAAAAATTCGATTTTTTTATTTATTTTTTCCATCTGTGTTTGGGATGCCATCCATTGCAATGGACGAAGTGCAAGTCAAAAGCTATCGTTTTTAAAACTTATATACAAAATATAAACAAATAGCATGATATTATTTGACGCATCTCTCAAGTTGTTAAAAGTCGAGTTAAAAATAACTTGTTTGAATTGTTTGTTATGTGTGTCAATGGGCGGAAGCTCGTAAAAGGTTTGAAATCAAAACTGAACTTGTGCTTTTATTTTCGATTCGATTTCAAGGTTTAGTTTCGTTTTTAAACTAATCAGAATATTTGTTTCGGTTTTAAAACTTATCAGAATATTTGTTTAGATTTTAAACGCATCAGTATATGTTACTTGTTTCGTTTTTAAATATATCAGAATTTTAAATATGTTTCGTTTTTAAATATATCAGAATTTTAAATATGTTTCGTTTTTAAATTTATCAGAATTTTAAATATGTTTCGTTTTTAAACATATCAGAATATTTGTTTCTTTTGTTATTGTTCAAGAAATAGTGGTTTGTGAATATTCATTAGCTGCATAGGAAATATTTGCTGCATATTTTTAAATTGAATTTTAATATCTCTAGAGATTAATTTTTGTTACTGTTTAGATCAGGTGTGGCGAAACTTGATTTATTTAGAAGTTTGGTAGATATTAGAATCAAAATAGTCAGCCTTTACTTTTTAATGGACTTTCAGTTAAAGGAAAAGTTTTTTGCCAAAATTAATTTGCTTTTCAAACATTTTTTAGTAATCTTCCTAGAGATTAATTCTTTCATAATTCTTTACCACTTAATTAAATTTTGTTTACTTTCACATGATATACAGCATGTGATAACCTTTCGATTATTTTCATTGAGTTTTGCTTTAATTCAAAAGCTTTAATTAGTCGATTTGAATTCCACCAAAACTGCTACCACTGCCAATAACTTTTATATTTGTAATGTGTTTGAGTGTTATGCAAAAATTATCAATAAAAGAAATTAATTATAAATTGCATAATAGTTCATAAACTCAGTTGGTGATTCTGTAAGTCACAGTTTATTTCTTAAAGTCTGATTTTCGTAGACTTTAAATACGTTTTAACTTTAGCTATTTAAAAGGGATATCATTTCATTAAATAATGCCTGATCACGTCGACCTAGGTTTTGTGTCATATAATTTAGTTTTGACTTGTGCACTAGAATAAATATTTTTTATAAATTTTTAAATGTGTACTAGAATTGAATTTTGCTTCTGGTTTCGATTAGGTATTTCGATTGAATAAAAAATTCTTTCAATTCAAGGAACTTGTTTTTCATTTACCTAACTGCATAACATTTATCATTACACTTTATTATTTAAATAATAAATATTATAGATTATTATAAATAAATATTATAAATTATATATATAACTTTATTCATATCTTGCGCAGGTTTTTAAAATTTTTTTCTTCAAATTTTAAAATAATTTTGTAATTAAGTTTGAATTGTTCCATTAATTTTGTTTGATTTTATTGCATATTTTTAAAGATAGAGCAAAAAAATTTAAGGCAAAGTTATTTTTTTTTTATAAAAAATCTCCATTAATTCTTAATCTAGGTTTACGAACTTTTATTCAGTTATTTCAAATAACAACCAAAGTAATCGATATAAGATACAAGCCTATTGCTTGATTTTCTGCATAGGGTGTTTAAAAATACTAGTTTACTAGTATTTTACTAGTACTAGTAAAATACTAGTAATACTAGTTATTGCCGGTCTCTCAAACCTTTGAAAGCCTTGTATCTTATTGCTAAGTATGAAAAATCGCGTGAACCAAACACCTCTAAGTTACAAAATAATCCTCAAAGTGCTTAAGAAATTTATAAAAAATGTCTAAAACTGAAAATGTCTCTTCCATTATTGTAGGGTAGTGTATTTACGGACGAACCCAAATATCTGCTTAGCTCATAAAAATTTAAGCATGGATAAATGACTTGGTAAAATAAAAGAATCCCAGAGTGTTAGAACATTAAATAAAAAAAAGATAATTTATTATACTTGAAACCCAGAAGGTATGAAATGTGTTCAAGAAACAAAATTGTCATTTTTTGCTAAAAACGTGAAATTGAAAAAAATTCAAACACTATTTGTAGGCATCCTGGAGTAAGATGTTAATAGGTGTGACCACCATAGAAGACATTGACGTCGTCGCATGCTTTATACAAGAGTATGCGGCAGCTTTTTTAACAATTTGTCTCATTCCTCTGTCAGTGCACGGATGAGGGTGTCATTGTTTATTGCAGGACATTCTCGATTAGCAACACTCCTCCACAAATATCCCACACATTTTCAATAGAACTCAGATCTGGAAAACGTGCTGGACGTTGAATGTCCTCTCTCTGTACCCACTGCTGGTTGCGTTGTCATTCAAAAAAAAAAAAAAATTATCACCGGACAGCACCACGGAACAAGCTTACATGAAGCAGCAGAACTAAGCTGTCTAACCGTGGGAGGTTCTCGTGGTCTTCCTCTAAATGTAACACAAACGCGGGTTAGTTCTATCCGAAAGTCCTCCACGGAGGCAAATTTCCCCCAATACTTGATCCAGAAGTTCCCTTGTCTTCTTGATTTGGTTCAAAATAACAGGAAAGTGGAGTTGAGCATTATAAGTCGTAAACCCAAAAAATTGGTTTGGCTGTTCAACGACGGTTATAAAATCAAATCAAATCATAATGCCAGCCCATTACATGGTATTACATGTAGGATATCGATCCCAAATCCCGATCGTGTCAAAAATATAAATCTCTGAAAAAAAGGAAGAAAAAAAATCGAAGAACAAGGTCCTTTTCTAATTCTTAACCGTATATAATTTCAAGAAAGCCATGTAAACTCTTAACAATAATTAAAAGCACAATTGCTTTTTATAAATTTACAGAACAAGACACTCTTTTCGATTCTCATAAATAACGAAGTGTTTTATTTTCCTTTCAAAGATATCAAGTTATGGTGAAGATTGCCTTTAAGGTCCTCTTTATCAATTTCGAATTAAACAATGTGTAATACTACTCTGAAGGAAGAAAAGCTCTCTAAGCGTGTTCAAGTTTTCTCGAATTCAATAAATCTTTTATTGGCAAATTTACACATTTAGCTAAATTTTATCTCTATTATCTTCTTTTAAGGGTTCTCTGTAAAATTCAGGATGTGAAATTTCGCGGATCGAAAAAAATCACCTAACAACGTAACGAGTCTTATTAGAATACTGAAACAAAATTCATTCAAATTTATAAAAATTAAAATTAATCTAATTTTTATTTAATGAAACAAATACCAAGCATATATTTATGATGAATGATGTATAAACATTGCTTTAAATATGAAAACAAATGTCCTCTCTCTGTCGTTTAATCAATCTCTGATAATTTGTGAAATGAAATGTGGAATAAGAATTACTTTTCACGTTAATTATGCATTCACCTAGAAAAGTTTTTTCTCAAATTTTGCATTTTATTAAATTTGAAGAAAAAAGCATTATTATTTAAATGTATTTCTGCCAAATCCGAATATAATTTTTTATCTAAATAAGGAACATAATTTGTTGAACTAATTTGTTCAGATTTAACTCTGCCAAGGAATGTATAAGATACGAGATTGTTATACCCAATGTATAAATACTAGTTGCAATATTTTCGTTGCATATTTGGTACTCTTCTGCGTATTTTAGGATAAAATCGATAATTTTTTTTTCTTTAGTCAATCACAGTGCTAGTTGTAAAAATCGGATAAGTATTTTTTAACGTGTACTATATTTTTTTTTTCTTTCCGAAAACTGTAAATTCATTTTGCTCTAAGTTTTGTTTAAATGTTTTTCTTTAATTATTTCGTGATATTCTATAATAGTATTTTTTATATATTTCAGGTTGGCTCTTCCATAATTTGAGGCACTTCTCATAATGGCATCACCTACTCCTTCTTTGCCAGATTCCTCATTATTTGGCTCTCCACAACTTAGTTCATTTGGAGATCAAACACAGCCTGAAAGTTTAGGAACTGAGTGTAGTCTTTGTCACGAAACTTTCACTGTTCCAAAAGTTTTGCCGTGCTTGCACACATTTTGCCAGCCTTGTCTTGAAAAGGTCCAAGAAAATCATGAGAAATTAACATGTCCCAAATGTGAGCAAGATTGTTCTCTACCGTCTCAAGGAGTATCCGGTTTTCCATCCGATTACGCAATCAGCAACGTTTTAGAGACATCTACTTTAGAAGGATCACCATTATCTTGCACGGGCTGCAAGACTAAAGACACCCACGCTGTTGCCCGCTGTTTCGATTGTGCTAATTACTTGTGTGGAAACTGTGTCATGGCTCATCAATATATGCACTGTTTCGAAGGTCATCATGTTGTAAATCTTAAAGAGCAATCGAGCAAAGACGATTTTAAGACTGATAAGCTCCTTTGTTGTCCACGTCACAAGACTGAAACATTAAGATTCTTTTGCAGAACTTGCAATATACCGATATGCAAGGAATGCACAACTACTGATCATCCAAAAGGACTTCATGATTATGAACACATATCAGACATTGGTGCAAGGCAAGTCGAACAGATTGCAGAGCTTGTTGATCAAAGCAAAGCCAAAACTAATGATTTAAGAAATGCTGCCAAATCAGTTGATCATCTGTCTTCTCGCCTTCAAATGCAATATCATAAAGCTCAGGCTGAAATCAATGATACGTTTAATTTTTACTGCTCTGTATTGGAAGAACGCAAAGAAGAGCTCATGAAAGAACTTGAAGACCTCTACAACACTAAAATGGTTTCATTAAGCTTGATAGATAATAAAGTGCAAGAAATGGTCGATAATGTTAATCATATATCCAGTTTTGTCGATCGCATCATGAAGTTTTCTAGCACCACAGAGATCTTGGTTTTCAAGCAACTTCTTGATTCAAAGCTACATTGCGTAATCTCTTACAATCCTGATGTAAATATGCAGTCTATTGATCTTGAGTTCCTGTCCAATTACCAAGCCATCCAAGTTGGTGTCAGAAACACTTTTGGATATATTCGGCATAGCTCTGAGGGCGCTCCTGCAACTAAACCACAACCAATAGCACGACCAAATGGTGTAGTCAATTCGGATCGCTCTTACCAAAATGGACATGCGTATGAATCTAACATTATATCCAAAAGATTTGGCTCTGCAAATAGCCTCGGACCATTTAATACTAGCTTGAGTGACATTAGTCCTTATGAAAAATGGTCAAGTGGACCAACAGATATCTTTCAAAACGGCTCTAGTGACTCGTTTCATTTGAATGTTGATCCTGTTATAGACTTTACTTCAAAATTCATTTCTGCTAGTATGTATCCCCTGAAATCCCAAATAAAAAGACAGAAAATGATCTACCACTGTAAATTTGGTGAATTCGGGGTAATGGAGGGTCAATTCACAGAGCCAAGTGGTGTTGCTGTTAATGCACAGAATGATATCATAGTTGCTGACACCAACAATCACAGAATCCAAATCTTTGATAAAGAAGGACGCTTTAAATTTCAATTTGGAGAATGTGGTAAGCGTGATGGGCAACTTCTTTATCCCAACAGAGTGGCTGTGGTTAAAACTTCTGGTGATATCATAGTCACTGAAAGGAGCCCTACGCACCAAATACAGATCTATAACCAATATGGACAGTTCGTTAGAAAATTTGGAGCTAATATTCTTCAACATCCACGTGGGGTAACAGTTGATATTAAAGGACGTATAATTGTAGTTGAGTGCAAAGTTATGCGAGTAATAATATTTGATCAACTTGGCAATGTTTTACAGAAGTTTGGATGTTCTAAACATCTGGAATTTCCTAATGGAGTGGTAGTTAATGATAAACAAGAAATCTTCATCAGCGATAATCGGGCACATTGTGTAAAAGTTTTCAATTACGATGGTGTATTTCTTCGTCAAATCGGAGGAGAAGGCTTAACAAATTATCCTATTGGTGTTTGTATTAACCAAAATGGCGAAATTTTAGTAGCAGACAATCATAACAACTTCAACATAACAATATTCACTCAAGATGGACAGTTAGTGAATGCGTCAGAGAGCAAAGTAAAGCATGCTCAGTGCTTTGATGTTGCGCTCATGGACGATGGTTCTGTCGTTCTTGCAAGTAAAGACTATCGCTTGTATATCTATCGTTATATGCAAATCCCTGGCCTTGGTATTTAACGGAACAAATCACGTTGTTGTATTTAAAATGTTACTCAGTTATTGCCTTTTGGAACTTTGGCAGCTGTTGCGAAATGAAACTGCAAAATAAAAGGAAGCTATTGGAAGATATATGAATGTGGCAGGGTTGATGTTTGAATAAGCATTTTCAGTATTTCACGCTAAGTTGAATTGTATACCAATATTTATCTATATTACTGTATTCCACTTGAAATAATTACATAGTTTAGTGAAAACCTTGGATTGTCCGAAATATTAATGAAAGTTGATCCTTTCTGTCTAAACTGTTGAAATAACTCTCCTCTTTTGAATTTTAGCTGAAGTTACAAGAGACCCCTTCCCTAAGCTTGTCACTGTAAAGGCAGATGTCACTTGTTAGAGAAGGGGAGCACTTAGAACCCTATAACTAAAAAATTTTAAAGTGTCCTCTAACTTTACAGATGTTACGTTGGATATGAGATTACATAGTTACTTTAAAATGAATATTTTTTGCAGTTATCAAATGGTATTATTGGCCTTAGTCATATAACCAGCAGCTACTATTGATACTTCCATTGCTTGTTCCGATAAATTTTTTGCTATGTTAAATATAAGGATGTTTTAATATTTATTTATTGAAAATGAAATAACTTTTTAATGATAAATGGTCAAGCCAAAAATGAAACATTTCCTGTGATCTCTTTGAAGATTGGGGCCACTTGTTGAAAAACAGTTGTTGATCACTCTGCCAGCCTGAATTTTTTGCCTTAATAAAAATGCTTTTGGACTATAGCATCTACCTTTGCCTTTGTGGCCTGGTTCTTGAATCGGGTCTGTTCTCTTCCAATATTGTGCAGGCTTTTTTTTCTCCTGTACTGTCTATTTAGATGAACTTCCAGGTTTTTATGAGTTATGTTTAACATGGGTGCCAATTTCCCTGTTAATTTTATTAAACTTTGTGTTGACTTATTTATTATTCACTTCTCGTTCTTAGATTTTTAAATATTGTGTGAAACATAACCGTTATATCAAGATCTGATAGTTGCATCTCCGAGTCTAGTAAATTTTTGCCTCGGCGTACTCAGTCTGTTGTATTCCAGATATTTAAGCATTTAACTAGTTAATTATGAGCAATGAAAACAAGTTACAGTTGTGAATTTGAAAGAATTAGTTTTGTTTATTGTTTAAAATTTGTAAGCTTAATGATCGCACTGATTAATTGATGGACCAAGTTAATGGATTAAACTGATCTTTTTTAATAGCGAAGATATTGTAGTGAGGCATGATTTGTATTTGTATCTTTTAGTTGTAACGTGTCTTGCCTATACTATACAATCATATATATAAATATTATATATATATTATATATATATATAAGTCAATGTTTACTCGTATGTTACTCTTAACGTGAAAAAAAAATAGAAATTTGTATTTTTACACTGGTCTTTATAATACTGTTTAAACATTGGCCAGTATGCCAGAGAAAGAGTACTCTTTTCTCCACCAAAGATACATTGTTTGAGCACCTTTTTATAGTAGCAATAAATGCTGAAAATATTTGTAGAGGGAGAGATTTTAACTTTCTGTGAAGTTTTGCACTTTTATTTTTTGTTTTATATTTATTAAATTGCTTATTATATTGGCAGCAGACTTAAATTTTTTTTTTATTATTTATGGTTGTGTAGTTGGCAGTTGATTTATTGTTTGTTATTTGTTCAATTAAGTTAAATACAATCATTCACATTAGATGTTTTAATGATATTTCTACCTCGATGAGTTTTGCAATAATTTTAGTTCATTCCTTTATTTTTATTTATTTCTTATTTTGTTTGCCAGGTTGGTTTTAATAATTATGGAATGATTGTTACTATTTGCTTATTTCTTTAAAATAAATGATCTCAAATTTGATACTTATATCTTAAAAATTGTAATAAATTTTATTACTATGTATTTAATATAACTTATTTTTTTAATGTTCTAATTGTTTGTTTTACCACTTGATTTTTTGACCATTTACTCATTTTAGAGTGGTCTTATATATATATATATGCTTAATGTTGCACTCACAAGATATGTGTGAATATATTCAGTTTTTCATAAAATGGAATTAGCAATTTTTGCAAAGTGTTCTAGTTGAGTAGTATGCATTGTAACTATTTGTTTTCACAATGTTTCAGTATGTAGCCAGTCAGTGCTTTTTTACACCGTGTTTGAGGTATTTTCTGATGACAGTAATTTTTGTACATGTCTTTTACAGTAATGTATGTTGTAAAAATTTAAAAACAAAAATCGAAGTTACATTGGAATCACATATTTTGGTGTTTTAAAATAGCCTTTTTAAACTTGTTATGCAGTGTTTATTTACACGTGCATTAAAATGATTTTTTGCGATCAATACAACTAGTTGCATTAAATGTTCCGCTGTTAAAAACTTCCAGAGTTTTTGTACCATATGAAGCAAGTTTAATTTTCTGAAATTTTAATTTTCGCACAATGGCTGACAAGTTAGTAAAAAGGAAATTTAGTATTGCTTGCACAATGTTAGAACTTATTTTTGTACTCTACTGAGACTATTTTTTCTACGTATTTTTTGGCCACCACTTTTGTAATTGCATCATGTGATGGCTATTTTTTTTTGTCAGCCGCCTGTGCAGGCTCAATTTTTATTGTTCTGAAATTTGACAGATTTTTTGTGTTAAGTTAATGGTTATGCTGTTTTGTTAATTTTTATTAAATTTTTCGTGTGTTAAAATATAAATGTTACTTACATACTATGTATTACATCATTATTCAACATATCTTGTAAAAGTGGTAGTGTTTGTATTGTATGTGTAGACAAATTATATACCCTTAGATGTTTAGTCACAAACGCCAGGTCTTCTCCACTATGCAATTGCTTCTTCTTTTTCTAGTTTTTTTAGCTTTAGAATGGAACAAATTGTATTTTGCCTTGGCAGTTTTTGATAATCGTGTTGAATATACAGATCTGTTAATTCTCATGTTGGCTACTTTTTTGAAACAAAATCTGTTTTTCTGTGGAGAAACCTGTTTTCCATGAAAAAAAAAAGTAGTTAAATATCCTATAAATGTGTGTATTTATACTGGACAACAAAAACAAAAGTAAAAAGAAGCTTAATATTTTAAAATTGCATATATGAATCATTGTGCATGTGTTGTGATTGATTGAATACATCTTTATAGTGGTACAAGAGCTTATTACACAGTTTTAGTGTACATTCCATTTTTTTGAAATACAGTATTACACTCTCGAATTCTGCCATCACATGTGACAAAAAATTACATTTTTTATTTATTTATTTTTTTTTTTTTTTAGTTTTTCTTTGCAGATGTCTGTACATAATAGGCTTCCAGAGCCTAGAATGTTGGTAAGGTGCTCATTATTGTTTGCCCAATATCAGGTGCTTTGTAGTGGATTTTTTTAAAACTTTTTAAAATCATTGATTGATCAAACAATAGGAAGGAAAAGTATTTTCATAAGCACGTCATAGAAAACAAATTTGATAATTTAGCCATTGTACATTGAGACCAATTACTGTTTTTTAATGTTTTCTTTTACCTGGCTTTACCCAATTTACCCAAATATTTATTTATACTTATTTATTAAATCACTTTTGTGAAAAAAACTTATACAGGCCTGGAATTGAATTACCGGCCTCGCTTTCTCATGACTAGTCAATAAAGTTATTAATTCTGTTGATTCCTATTGAAGGAATGACTTGTTTTGTTGTTAAATCAGCTGTTAATATAATTTGTCTCTACATTTTTTAACTTAAATCCTTTTGAGAAAAATTTTATGCACTTATAGATAAACTCTAAGTGCCGTGGTATATGTTCTGCCACATCTTTTTTTTCTAAAAAGTCATTTTTATTCATTTGTTTGTTTTAACTTATAACATTTCAATTCATGAAGTATGTTTTATTGTCTTTCATATGTTTGTTATTGTACTACTACTGCATTAAATAAAGTATTTTTTTGTTTTGCTGAATAGTGTCTTTTACACTTTTAAGTAATTTTAAAATTTTAGTACTGATACACTAATAAATAAATGGTTAAAAAAAATGTTTCTTTTTATTTCGAGTTGCTTTTTTAAAATGGTCTGAATACACTTTTCAAAAAAGTTGTAATATTGTGACTTTCAACGTTACTTAAAATTGTACAGAAATCATGCTGACTGTGTGAAATGGAGATTTTTTCTCATTTAATGAACTTTATTCCATTTAATGAACTTTTTTTACGTCATTTAATGAACGTTAAGTTTTTTCCGAGTTTTAAAAGTTCATTGAATGACGCTAGTCAAAGATACCTTCAATGTTCAAAAATTGTCATTTATTTGCACTTTAATTAAAATATAATAGATCTCTGATTTTGTCAGGAACAAAAATCAAGAGAACTGTAAAGGCACAACTTTTTCTTAGACATTTTGGTGCAGCGTCTTCTATTTTATTTTTCCCTCTTTATTTGAGTACTAACCGTGAATTAGCTCTCAGAGGTTAAATTTTAAAAAAATCGCGAATATATGTTTTTTAACTGAAGATATTTATGTTATTGCCTAATTGAATTTTTGCGTCCAGTTTGTTGGAAGTGTCCTTTTTTCTTAAACTGCTGATATTTTTAACTTACTGCAATCTATTATATGCTTTTGGACAAATTGGGAAAGTGTTAAAGAATTATAATGAGATAGCTTAAGCGTAAATATTTAGTAAAGATATTTACAATAAACTTTGCTACATTCCGACTTACTGCAAACTGCCTGTGTAATGAATATTTTCTAATTAGCTTTAAGGTATGTGGCCTCACTGCTAAAAAGCCTAAAATTATCAGAATCCTTAAAAAAATGCTGTATTTTTTTAAATTAGCCTGGCACATTGCCCAATTGTGGCGACTATTAAAAAGAGCCTATTTTTCACTTGCCTTAAAACATAACTCACAACAGTTGTCTCAAAGTTTGGGACAAAAAGATAATATTTTCGCTCTCTAACTACGAAATATCCGTAATTTTATAAAATATTCTTTTTAATTGGTAGCTAATGTTAATTCTGTTAGTAAATAAGAATTTTAAAAAATCCTCTAACGCAGCATATAAATAATTAAAATCTATACATAAAAAGTAAGTCATGTTTTTAAATGCAGTTTAGGTTTTTAACCATTAGTATTTTTAAAAACGTATGACTTAGTTCACTACCACAAATATTTCACAAGAATCTCAAATTTTGAAAGGTTATACGATGCGTTGAGTTACAGTAGATATATCTAAAAAAATATGCTAGGAATATTTCAATGCAAATTCGGTGTTTTTATTCGCGAACTCTCGAATACGCCATCTGCGAAGAAAGCCGGTTCCATAGCTTACCCTTCCTTTCTTCTGAGTTGTATAGGAACGTATTAAGATATTTCTCCCTTTCTTAATATTTTTCATATTTGTCACAAATATTTTATTAAAATTTGCACGACACTCTTGGAATTTTGTTCCATGTAGTTTTCAACTCTATATTGACCCCTAACTTAGTTTTAAATCTATTTGAAAATCAAGACAGAAACTAACGTATTTCCTTCTCCTATGACTCTCCACACGCCAATGGTGAAAGCATGCGAAGTGTAAAAAGTTCAACTCTACACCACTTGTAGCCCATTTCGATCTCTATTGGTACAAATATGTTATAATAGGAAATTTTCGTCTCTGAAAAAGCTAATTCCCTAAATAAAATTCCATTCCCAAAAAAAAAAAATCCCTGAGAAGAGAAAATGATTGAAATTGGATACGTAATGATAGGAATTTAAATTACACTAACTTTCATACTAAAATGCCTGAACAATAATAGATCCTTCTTCCTTAGTGATAGGAACCAAGAATTACATGAGATTGGTTATTCATCCCAGATTAGCTTATTTTCTTCTAAATATTGTCGCTAGGGATAGGTTTATCGTTATTTTAATATGATTTGCCATAGATGGAATGCGTTGAACAGCCGACCCAATTTTGTGTTTACGACTACCAATGATCAACTCCGTAGCTCTTTTGAACCCAATCCAGAAGACAAGGAAACACCTGGATCAGTAACCCCAGAGGCATAATTTTTTATGGGAACATGGAGGACTTTGTGACTCGACAGATTTAACAAGCACCAGTCACCATTTACTGCACGGGGAGTCTTCGGCCGGCGAAGATCGAACCCCCGAAATCTTGGACATGAGCCCAGTGCCCTACCAACCAGTCCCGGTCCAAATCAAGCATTTGAATATGTGGGGGGTAATGTTAGCCTAGTGGTTAGAGCATTGCACTTCAGTCCGGAAGGACCGGGCTTCAAGGCCGCCTTAAGTCGCCGAGTATATTTATTCACTGTACATGCTCGTAAAATATAAGAAATCGAAAGTCCTTTGGTCGGTACCTTTCCTCCAGAAGTGGACACGTAACTAGGTATGCAAAACCCTTACCCGTATAGTCCACGTCTGTGTGGTCGGTACCATGGGTATAGGGATCTGGAGAAAATTTTCTTCGCCCTCAGATCTGTGACTGAATTGTGGAAGTAAACTCACAATTGGATGGGTTTGCCGTCTATCCGGGAGGTTCTGAGCGAAGTTGAACTTTCACCCTAATGATGCTCTCTTTTCAAACTAAAATCGTGTCATTAGAAGCAAAATATGCGATAAAATGACAGAATTTTATTTTCGAGCTTTTTCCAAAACTCAGAAATGCTGAATGATGATTTTTATCAGTTTTAAAGTGTATTTTAAAAGTAGATGCTTGATTGTTTTCCACCCTACTTGCAATGGTTTAAGGATTATAACTTAATATACTCTTTGGTTTAGCGAATGTAAATCCTGGAAAAAGAAACACGGCATAATTATTTTTCTTTCTTTTAATAAAATAATGCTTAGCTGGTAATCAAAGAAAAATAACATTTTAATTAAAAGAGTGTCATTTTTTTAAAAAGAAATACTGGAATAAGCCGCTTATTTGGTTATTATTAATAAAGTTATTTTTTATAATATCCCATTGGGGAGAAACACAAGTGTAGAAAATACCGGGCAATGGCATTTTCATCTTAAAAAAACAATCAGTGAACGGAATAGCCAGCAAGTGAATACTGAACATTCCCCTTTAACATAAAAAAGCATTAGTATATCTCAATTTAAATAAAATCGCATTTAATTAAAGACCTCAACCATAATCAGTCCCGCAGAGGACTGATCTTAAGACACGGTTCCCAGCAGATCACCGAAGTCAAGCATTACTGGCTGCGGTCAGTGTGCGGGTGGGTGACCACTTGGATCAGTCTGAGTAGGGACCGAGGGTGCGCGGTATTGGTCCTCGTTAAACTGTTCTATCGTAAAGTGCTCGACTTCGCGTGCAGGTCGTCGGGCTACCAAAGCGGGGGTGCCATCCCCTCTGCTGAGGATCAAAATTGTGATGGCATGTCATCTGATCATCCTCAGGGATGTTTCCCAGACCGTCGCCTATAGCCCATTGTGCAGCTCTAGTGCAACGTAAATGAACAAATCAATCAATCAATCAGTAATATGAATGGATAATATCAAATTATTAATAATTTATTAAAGAAACAAAGAATGGGGATAAAAATGTACGATTTGTTGCGTTCTAATTTGAAACTACCTGGCCATTCTCCTCTAGCTTTAAAAGTAATGACAAAAATTCTGAAAAGATGGCGCTATCTTGTTAGTAATAGAACTTTTTGTTCCTAATTTTGTTCCTAATTTACCAATTAAGGTGAGATTTTCAAGTGAGAAATTGTCGTGGTGAAAAAAATATTTATTTTTTTCTACTAAACGCATTTACTAAAACTATCATTTAAAATAAATGCAACTAAGCGTGTGCAAGCAAATATGCATATTTACAGACCTGCATGGCATTAAATTGAATTTTTACACGAAAATTAAATAAATGGGGAAGAAAGTAGTGTTCATGTAGCCAATTAGGGTCGTTTTTCTCAAATCGCAAGTTGTAACAACTCTAAAGATTCGAACTATCAAAATTATAAACGTTACGTTAGTTTTCTTCTGTCTTACGCTATGGAGAGTAAAAGTAATAAGCATGACATTCATCTCAACAATCTATATAATTTTATATTTTGATTCTTGTTTCAAAATTAAGCACTAGTACTCTATTTTCCTTTCTGATATCTCTAGTTACTTCTGTCGCCTTCTTAAGGTTATCGTGTGTTCTCTGAAGTACTCCAGTCTCTTCTCCTAATTCATATCTTTCAATAATTAGTGCTATCTTTTCTACAACTTGACAAAGGCTTATAAGCAGCTATTTGTGCAATATGAATTGGTGAATTACTTTTTAATGAAGCTGTTGTTATTTTGGAAGTAACAGAGTTTCGATGATATATTTCTTTTCTATTTCCGGTGTTCTATTGTAATTAGTGTTCAGTATCTTTCGATAGATTCTTAATTTAGTTGTCTTTCAATTGATTCTTAGGTGTATTTTTCATTTTCACTTTCTGGGGCATTGTTGTTGTTGTAGTTCATTTACGTCGCACTAGAGCTGCACAATGGGCTATTGGGCGACGTTCTGCGAAGCATCCCTGAGGATGATCCGAATACATGCCATCACAATTCTGATCCTCTGTAGAGGGGGTGGCACCCCCGCTTCGGTAGCCCGACGACCTGCACACGGAGTCGAGCACTTTACGGTAGAACAGTTTAACGAGAATCCATACCGCACACCCTCGGTCCCTACGCAGACTGATCCAAGTGGTAACCCACTCGCACACTGACCGCAGCCAGTGATGCTTGACGTCGGTGATCTGCTGGGGACCGTGTCTTAACGATCAGTCCACTGCGACACCTATCTGGTGCAACTCAGTAATTTGTGTTAGCTGTCCTTCAACTTATTCTAAGATGTCTCTTTTTTAAGTGGTATTTCTCGGTCGATTATCTTACAATTCTTCAAGGGATTATAAACAATTCTTTGTATTGATCTCACAAGGCACTCGAAGACGTTATTAATTGTCCGAAAGTTGAACCTTGTATCTACAAAGCTAGCAACTATTCTATGGGTTAGCAGACTTCTTTGCATTGAGAATATTTAATTTGTGCTGTCTACAATACTACAGAATTGAATACAAGACTACAGAATTGAATCTCTCTCTATATATATATTCATCGTTATACATATTATTTACAAGCTTTTGTACTCATTGCAAAGAGGGCTTATAACATTTTGTCAATTTGACGAACAAATAGTACAAAATAGAGAATGACATCTCAAGGACACATCCAGTGTTATGGCGTGATTCTGTAGTTTGTGATTCTGTAGTCTTGAATACAAGACTACAGAATTGAATCTCTCTCTATATATATTCATCGTTATACATATTATTTACAAGCTTTTGTACTCATTGCAAAGAGGGCTTATAACCTTTTGTCAATTTGACGAACAAATAGTACAAAATAGAGAATGACATCTCAAGGACACATCCAGTGTTATGGCGTGAATCGAACCTACTATTCCATGCTACAGGGCACTTGGCGGATCGGGGAGATCGCTGGGCATATATGGCAGCTTTACTTTTAAAAAGTAACGAGTAAAAGTACAAGTATTTTTAAAAAAAGTAACGAGTAAAAAGTAAAAAGTTCTTGTTTTAAAAAGTAACGAGTAAAAAGTACAAGTACTAAACAAAAAAAGTAACGATTTAAAAGTACATTTCTAGGAAATCGAAAATTCAAAGTAACCTAAAATTTTATTGAATAATATTCTTATGTTCTTTAATGTTTTTGCAAAATTGTTGTTATTTATTTAATTATTTTTAATTTTGAAAGTTATGGACATTAATTTATTTTTAAATTCGGAAGAATATTATAATATTATTTTATAATATAATCGTATAGTATAATTTTAAAATCAAATATACTTTTAATATCAAACTTTTTACGGATTTGCACGAAAAAGAAATTTTATCTATTGATTTTAATTTTTAGTTTATTATTTTTATCTATTTAAATTACCATTGATTTAAAATTGTTTTACTCTATAGAAACGCGTTTTAAAAGCACAAACATAAACAAAGCAAACACTGGGTTTCAGATAGCTTTGTGATCTTTGAGCTAGTAAAAAAATAATTGAATGTGCAGTATAAGTTGAAACAGAACAGTCTACAGTTTTATTTGTAACAATGGCTAATGCTGAAGTCATGCGAGAAAATCATTTTCCGAACATTTCTGCCTAACGGAATAATTAAAATTTGTAAACGAATTTTAGTATCAGCGGCTAAATTAATACCTTCGAGTTTTCGAGAGTTAAAATAGTAATTATATTAGTTTTCAATAGCACAAACAGTTCTGAAGTTCTTCGAGATTTGACTGGGCGTTTTTTGACAAGGTCGGGTATAAACATAATTTTAGTAAAAAATGTACTAGGTAAAAATGTATTTAGTAAAGAATGTATTAAGACAAAAATGTATTATTAGTGAGTTCAAAAAGAAAATTGAAAAACGTAATAACAAAATTCAACATTTTTTATTTAAAATGTATTGAATAAATGCATAAAACTCGAAAATGAATGAAAATAACTTGCTAATTAATATTTTTATTCATTTTGCAAAATAATTGCATTTCGAAAGTGGTGTCACTGAGTCTGCTGCGAGAATTTCTCAGAACGTGCTTAGCCACGCTGAATAAGCACTCCACGGGAGCACTAGAAGGTACTGCAGTATTATATTTCACATATAATTCTTTTACGTTTGGATATCTATTCAAAATTGATATGCTTTCCGTTTCGACATTTGAGCTCATGTATGCCATAAATTCTTCTGTCGCTGGTGATTGGCATGATGTTTTCAGCTTTAGATAATTCAAAATCCCTGGGTTTTTTTCTGTTACGTAATTAGTTCTAGCAGGTTGCTCAGCTTGGACAATTCTTTCCAAATTTTTTTTTGTAGCTTCCTGCCTACCTTTTTATTCAAACCAATTGAATTTGATGCAAAGTATCAGACCTGCAGCAAACAATAAATCGTCCAGCGATTTCACATCGCGAAACCTTTCGCAGTTCAAAAGAGCCGTCTTTTCCCTTTCAGGAATGACAATTTTAAAAGGTCAAGGTATTTAAACGCGAAGTGAGCTGTGAATGCATTTATATTGCACATTAATTTTATAAATTAAAAAAACCGAATCATTTTTTTTTTTTTTTAGAAAGCTTACCGAGTTTTAGAAAAAAGTAACGATTTCATTCGACATTTCCGTTACAAATACTTGTGCTTTTTCCATAAAAAAGTAACGAAAGTACAAGTAAAAGTACTAAGTTTAAAAAGTAACGAAGTACAAGTAAAAGTACGTACTTTTTACTTGTACCGGCGGTACAAGTAACGAAAGTAAAAGTACTGCCATATATGTCGCTGGGACAGGAAGGCTCCGAATTGAGCCAACAAGCCCACATGTGTTTGTGTAGCAATAAATAAATAGATAAATCCTTCATGCGGGATGGAATCCGGCGTAAATTTGGAAATGTTTTTATTTATTTACTATTACACAAATGTGCTCATTACAAAGTAAACCTTGATAAGTTAAAGAACGGATAGCTTAGAAAAGGACACCACTTAGATACAGCGAGCATCAAAGCTAGATTCAAACAAGATACCTCCATGCTAGTGTTTAGCGGAATGGCGAAAACAGTCTAAACTCGAAAAGGTTGGATCCAGCCCTTGGTATATCTTTGTGATGTTCTTTTTCAATTTGCAGTGTAGTGGTAGTCTAGTGGTTAGAAAATCAGACTTCGGTCTGGAAGGGACGGGGTTTGATCCCAGACTCCGCTAAAACCCACCGAGTACATGCGATAGATGTGCTCGTGAAATCTGTGAAATCGAGAGTCCTGTGGTCTGTCTCTGAGCAGTACCATGGGTACAGGTATCTGGGGAAAATTTCTTTCTCCTTCAGATCTATGTCTAAATTGAGCTTAGTGGCCTCAAAAAGAAGATCTCTTCTGCAGAGAATCAAAAAACGGGGATAGTATGTCTTTCCCAGACCGTCGCCAATAGCCCATCGTGCAGCTCTAGTGCGAAGTTAGTAAAGTACCTACCAACCTACATACTTAATCTTGCCATGAAGAATTATCTGGATTTTAGAACAGACAAATTACTTAAATATTTTAAAAGTTATTAAACTTTTTTAAAAATCGCCAATTTGGCAACATTTTTCTACGTAGCTACGTTAATTATCAAAATCACTACCTTATTCTCAGTCTTTGCAAATTTTTATGAGCCCAAGTAATGCACCATTGGAGTAAGGGTTTTAAATGTAAAAAAATCAGACCATAAATGCTTTTCATTTTCACAAAACGGTGGCTTTTCTCCATATTGACATTTTGCGCCATTTTCAAAATAAGCGTAGACAGCGCTGTCTTCAGATGTGCTAAACTTGACCTAACAGTCATAAGTAACAGTTGAAAACTTACAGCAGTTATTAAAAATAGCATATTATTAGCAAAAAAAACATAATTTCATCTAACGACGTCGAACCTTCGAAGAACAGCCTTAATAATATTTCTCACTCCTCTAGCTATCAAAATAATAATAATAATAAACAATTAAATAAATAAAAAAAAAATGTAGGTAATATAATAATATAGGTATAAAGAGTATAGAACTATACAGTATAAACCTATATATAATAATATAGGTTTTTACCTGTATAAAATATAGGTAAAATTAGGTAAATTGCATTGTTTAGAAAAAATTAATATTTTGGACATAAAGTGCGGCTTTCAGGAGAACTCCTCCAGACACCCGTCTCGCTTCGTGGCGGGTACTATGGTTACGAGGTAAGATCACTTCGAAAAGGGGTGTGGGGTAAATAGTTTTATCATATCTTAGCGTAGGTCGTCGTGAGTAAACCAATCGACACCTTCTTTCCTCCATTTCACCCCTATTAGAAATGTGCTCTCGCTTATTATCATAGCAGCAGACAGCCCCAGACTTTCAATCTAGAGGAGTTGTTTTTTAGGATTTCATTTTTTTAAAATTATTCATTCATTTATTTACTTTTTGTTTATAAGTTAACTTCAAAAGCTTTCTTATTTTAATTTTGACTGAAAAATTTTCATAAAGAAGTAGAATTATTGTTATTGCTGTCGTCGGCCATTAAGGCAGAGGGGGTGCGGTTTCTCTTGTTTGCCTGTATCTCCATCTATGGCCAAGAATTTAATTTCTGAAACACCCATACGTCACACCCGTTTATAGGGCGGAACCATTCATACACCCATTCATTCATCCACAGATTGTAAATTTACCTGAACCAGAGAACGATCCATCTCCAATTCAGTACCCCCTGAGGTGTTGATTTGTTAATGGACAACTTTGTGACCCGACAGATTTAACGCGCATCAGTCACCACTAACTACAAGGGGAGTCTTCGGCATGTTGGATTCGAAGAAAAAGAATTCTAATATGAATATTGTTTGAAATAATTATTTTCCGAGTAACATTGTTTTTAAAGTATTCATTTAGTGATTAAATTAACTCAAAATTTGAATCAAAATTTTCTAAAACTATTTTCACAACATTAGATTAAAAAAAATATTTATCTATCAATTTGCTCTTAACTTGGAGTATACAAACAGTAAGGATGGTTGACTGAGAATAAACAATAATACGCTCCGAAATTCTTTACAGTTTATAAATTCTTTAAAAAAAATCGTTTTATGAATGTTCCCTAAATCAGCTCTATGAATGTTTTTCAAGAATATTCAATGGAATTCAATAACACCGTAGGAAAAATATTAAATTTATGGAATTATTATTATTATTATTATTTTACCTATTACTGTTTTAGGAGTAATTTTAATTCGTATATTAATTTTGAATGTCGTGGAATATCAATTAAAATCATGCCGAATTCATAAAAAAATATTTTAAAAATTCGTAGTACACCAAAGAAAATACTCTATTGCTCTAATCTCTTTATTTTATCCTTTGTACCATACAGAAAGCAATAGGGCATTTCTATCGCATTTTAATTTATATTTAAAGATTCATTGACAGATTTATATTCTTTTGCAACTCAATATATTTTCAATATATGTGAAAATCCTTTTAATAATAATTAAATTTTAAAGAAAAAATGGTAAAAACTGAAAAAAAAACTAAAAAGCAGTAAAAACTGCGAAGAAATAAAAATAGTTAAAACTGCAGTTTTTATTCAAAATTTTTATGCGTATTAAGTTATAAATTATTTTATTAACATTATAACTAAAATTTGTTGGAAAAATATTACGTTATTTTTATTATTAAAATTATTATTTCTGAAAAATTACGAATTATGTGCATTAAAAATACTATTCGTTATTCAAAATAACACAAAATGTAACTTTTGTTTGAACGAGATAAGATATGAAACATGTAATTAAAATGTCAATTTAATAAAAATATATATCTTTTGTAAATAGTTTATAATATATCTTTTGTAAAACAATTTACTTCAGAAAAATTCTGAAAATTCTAAAATGTTCTCGTTTAAAATCGCTTGCTTTTATTCTTTTGGAAAAACTCCAAATTTTTAAGCGGTAGGTTTAATCGTGCTGCCATCTGTCAAAATCAGTTTAAGATCTTATCAGCGTTGAGAATTTTCGTTATTATAATGATAAGTAATGAAATGCGCTTTTTATTTTACCACTAAATATTAGATAACATCAGAAAATTTTGCAAAACTTTCTAATATTAGGTAAATACAATTGGTTTTCTCTGCATTAGATTCTATATATTAGTTATTTGGGCTTGATGTTATATAATATTAAATGTTTTAAATTTTGGAATAAGGAAAACTTTTGGATGCTAGTAGAATAATTTGGTGATTTAATTTTACTTAATTTTCTGTATTATTGCGAAGCAGTAAAACATGGAACAATGGCTTTACTATGTCATTCCAAGCAATTTTTGCTTAGCAATACAGAAATACTAAATAAAATATTACCGAATTCAGCTACCATCCATTTTCCTCGTACTTACTCTAAAGTGTATTACATTCATTCATTCAAATCAAAATATATTACATTTCATTCATTCAGAAAAATCAACTGCATTCAGTTAATTTTTATGAAAGAAAGTTACATATTTAACTAATAAATAATACTTGAGTAGCTTAACTTTTTTAGAAAAATTTTTTTTTTCGTTCTTTATACAAAAAGCTTTCTGATAAATTTTATATTATTAATCATTTTCAAGTGTTTATTTTTAATTTTAAATGTATTCTTAGTTTTTTTTTAGAAATGAGCCAATTTTTTTCAAATGTCAATTAAATTTGTCGGTTTATAAGACATGTTCTATAAAAGTTATTACTCTAGTCATCTCTCATTTTACACAAGTCATCCCTCATTTTACTCCAGTCATCTGTAATTTGACAATCATACATTATTCACATTTTGAAACTGTGTCATAAGAACCACACTATATAGTTGTTAAGTTCTATTTTCATTTGAATTGAGTAGAAATTTTAGCTTTATTCCTTGCAAATGAAACTGTAGCGTTGTTTAAAGATTCATTCAAGATTAAAATAAAATAATCGTTTGAATTTTTAAGTCGTCATTTTTCGTAATAATTGAGATCACGAAGTAAATAAATTAACCAAGTTACTTCAATAAATTTTCTTCCTCTTTCTATTTCACTGAAATTAAACGGAGTAATATTACGCAACTTTATCCTTTCAGTATATGAAATTTTACTTCTTAAGTACCGGCACCTTAGTCTGAATATTACGATAGAGTGGTTTTAAGCAACAAAAATCTTTCGTCTAGGCTTAAAAAAGAAATAGCGGTTGTCCAACTGAAGTTACATTTCTTGAGCTGCGCCATCAAGCTAAATTATTTGTAAGTTTATTTTTTGCCTTAAAATGTATTGTTTTTATACATTGTTTTAGATCTATGCATTCTTTTAGTTTCAAAAAATTTATAAAAATGAACGTTCGTTGGTGAAGAAAATTTTTACACGTGAAATTCATTGGAGTGCGAAATTAATAATAGTAGATAAGTGCCTAATTTGATTTTGACAAAAATAACATTTTGATTTATCATCAAAAGCTCTATTGAAGTAATTAGCATTTTTTCAATGTCAGCATACGTTGTGATAGATGATAAATCATCAAAGGCGCTATTGAAATAATTACCATTTTTTTTATGGGAACATATTGTTATGGGGACATAGAGGGCTTTGTGACCCGACAAATTTAAAGAGCACCAGTCATCATTTACTACACAGGGAGTCTTCGGCCGGTGGGGATCGAACCCACGAACTCTTAGCCATGGACCGAGTGTTAATTTAGATCCACTCTCACTTGAGCAGTAGGAGTTTATTATATTTACGTATTGTCTTGATTTTTGACTGTACTATTTTAAATCTCGAAATACTTGAAATTCTACTTATTTATCTTGTCGCCGGAAGCAGCTAGAATAAATGTAAAATTGCGAGAGGAATTCTTTGTGATAATATTAAATTTCATTGAAGACACAGTTTTAAAAGCACAAATATAAAATAATATAACAAAATAAATTTACAGAATGTCATACAACGTACTTCCGGCTTGGTTGAATGCTCCAAAACTTAATACCCAAAAGATTCAGAATCATCTAAATAAGTAGATCTGCAAAGCGCAAAATTATAACTGTAAGTAATAAAAAAGTTTTGGGCTGCCATTCCACTGACGTTGTATTCTAAATTTTCATGGGAGGAGTCCAATTAAATTTATAATTTTTTTCTCCATTTTACATGCTATTTTGTTATAGCCTCAGACGTAGTCTAAGACTAGGACAAAAGATATTTTTCATAGTCTTAGACGGAGACGTAGTAGACTAATAAAGTATTTTTAGAGAGACTTAATTGTCGGAGAAAGTATCAATATTTTAATTTATTTGATACAGTAGGGAGCCGATTATCCGGAACGATCGGGACCATCGCTATTCCGGATAACTGATTTTTCCGGTTTTCTGAGTCGCTACAAAAAGCCGTTTTTTTATTGTTAAACCCAACTAAAAAAAAAAGTATTTGGAAATAATCTTAGAAAGAAGAAAAAACGATGAAGCAATACACTAATGATTATTTATAAAATGATGGTAAGGTAAACATATTTAAAAAAAAAAAAACCCAAAATCTTATGAGGAAAAGAAAATTTTTTTTTAAAAAATGGAGAGAAAATTTATCGAATTTCGTTCCGGTTTTCCGGTTTTCTGATTTCCGGATAACGGGTTCTGTACTGTACAAGTCTTAAAATTAAAGAAAAAAACTAATTCTCCTTATCGTGTTCTGTCCCGCAGTGGACTGATCGCAAAGACGTGGTTCCCAGTGGAACACCGAAGTCAAGCATCACTAGCTGCGGTCAGTAAGCGGGTGTGTGACCACTTTGATTAGCCTGCATAGGGATCGAGGGTGCGAGGTGTCGGTTCTCGTTAAACTATTCTACCGTGAAGTGCTCGACTTCAACCTCAGGTCGTTAGGCTGCCAAAGCAGAGGAGTCATCCCCTCTGCAGAGGATCAAAATTGCAATGGCATGTCTTCGGATCATCTTCAGGGATGTCTCCCAGACCGTCGCCAATAGCCCATTGTGCCGCTCTAGTGTGACGTAAATAAAGTACCAACTTTATCGTGTTCTAATTGACGAAAAATATTGCACATAGTTAAAAGTTCGTTTCCATCCTTAATGACTTCCTTCGTTTTCCTTAAAGAGGGGAGGGCCAAACCTTCGGAAATAATCTCAGCCTTCTTACACAATTAAAAGAATTAATTTGCAAAATATAATCATAAAATTTGCTATTAGAATCCGATGGAAAAAAATCGTTGGGGCAGCCCTGGCTTGCTTTGATCTGTAGTGTTAAGAAAAGAAGGAGAGTTAACATTAAATGTTTTCTATCATAAACTTTATACTTTTTATTAAGAACATTTTATACTTTAAAGATAAATTTGTGCGAAGCTGTATGTAGTAAAAACACTCATATTTTTTGATTGGAGAAATTCCTGTGTTTTTCAAGTTGATGCTTCTAAACTAGTCAGTAAAATAGAAAGAAAAAAAATTTACGTGAGCAAATTTGTAATTAATATAAGTTTTTAGAAATCTCTTTTATTTGTAATGCGTATGAGTTCATCTCAAATTTTTAGGACTAATGTCCGTTTGTTCGTGTGGGACATCATACAAAGTTACATTATTGGAGATCGAAATGGGCTGCAGGTGGCGAAGAGCAGAACTCTCTCTCTACCTATGGCAACACTTCGCTTGATTTCACCGTTTGCGTGTGGAGATTCACAAGAAAAGGAATGACGTTAATTTCTGTCTAGATTTTCAAATAGATTTAAAACTCATGCTAGGAATCTATATGAAACTGAAAATTACCTTGAACATAGTTCCACAAGAAAGCGTAGGGGAAATTATAAAAAGTATGTGAAAATTAGATATGAAATTTTTTAAGAAAGAGAAAAATATTGTAGTACATTCCTATACAATTGAGAAGAAGAGGAAAGAGAAGGGTCAAGACATGGAACCGGTCTTTTCCCCACTTGGCTTATTCGAACGCTGCGATCACAGATATTGACGATTGCAACGCCATCTGGGGAGTGACCGGTTTCATGCCTTTGGCCCTTCTCCTTTCCCTCTCCTTCCCTTTTCAGTTGCATAGGAATGTACTACATTTTCCCTTTTCTTAATATTTTTCCTTTTTATTTAATAAAAATATTTTTTAAAATTTCCGTGATGCTTTTCCTTAGAACTGTGTTTAATGTAGTTTTCAGTTCCATATAGTTTTCCTACTTAAAAGATTTTAATCTATATGAAAATCAAGAGAGAAACTAACGTACTTCCTTCCTCTATGACTCTCCACACGCTAATAGGGAAAGCAAGCGAAGTGATGCCATAGGTAGAGAGTTCTGCTGTACGCCACCTGCAGCCCATTTCGATTGCCTATATACATCGCCAGAAAAAAACACGAATGTGATAGTGTTTATCATGCTTGTTTTTATTTTGTTTGCACCGAAGCGTAACTAGATCATTTTTAAAGCAATTAGGTGAGTCTATCCAGAAAGAATAATTATAAGTGTACTTCCAATAATTTACTTAGAGACAAAATATGGTAAATCAGCTCGGTAAAGCAGGTGTTATTTTCAAATCAGTAAATGATTAAATGATTGTAAAACAATAGCTCACAACTCAAGTTACATCAGTGTTTTATTTAAAGCACTATGAATTGATAATGCAATACCACTAACAGGTGAAATTAATCTGCACACATTACCCACATATGCATATTTTAAGGTGATGCAATTATTTCATCAACGCAAAATATTTACTTAAAAATAACGCAACTGGCTAAAAATAGATTCCTACCCTTTGGAAAAAATTTATTTTCGATAAAAAAATCTAATTTATGAAACACAGTTTCCTTAGCACGACACCATACGGGATATTGAAACTGATAAGATACCAATTCCAGTATAATATTGGATTTTCGTTATGTGATCGCGTTTCCATCGCTTTATGAAACTTCTGTTGCTTCACAAAGATTTGTTTTACATAAAAAGCATTTTCGCTACTGCCCTGTTGTGGACTAGGAGGATCATGAATATGAAGTCTGTAACATTTCGTGACCAATGACATGATTATAACAATCTGCTCAGCCTTGCTCCCAATCCTTCTTTACTTCTCAGACAAGTTGATATCAATTTATCTGGAGCTGAGCGGTCTTCTTCAAGTAGCTACTGAAAATAGAAACCTAGCTCAATGCCTTTAACTTTCGAACCTTCGCTGCTTATTGTTTTTTCTAAGGCGTATTATATGCTTTCCCAGGTTATGTACGCAGGAATTATTCGTCTATAGGACTTCATATGTAGGTATATGCTTAAATTACATGTGTTAAATGGTGGAGAATATTCTTTTAATTCTAATTGATTGAAGTATAAATATATTATCCTTGCTACCACCAGGAAAAATATTTTCTGGAGCTACAAAGAATCCGGTGTAGTTCGAGTTTCTGAGTACTGTTCAAAAACGGTTGCATTTTGTTAATTTAAAGACTCAATGCAATGATTAAACTACGTTATCGAAATAATTAACAAAACGAATTACAATATTTTAGATAGGTATAAAAAATAAAGAAATTATTCTACTTTCTGAGATAGCAGGACTGCAGTTGCTTTTTTGAGATTTCTGAATAGAAATTCATATCCTACGATAGCCAAATTGAAAATCACAATACTTAGTGTGGGAAAAATAATGTTTACTTCTTTCAGTAGAGAAATTGAAATATCGAATTTCTAATTAAAATATACTCTTGTCAATATGTTCTTTTCAGATTAAAATATACTCTTGTCAATATGTTCTTTTCAGATTAAAATATACTCTTGTTAATTTTTCTTGAGCTGTGACGACTCAGGGATTAAGGTTCTGAGCTGCTATTGTGAATAACTAGAGACACCAGAGTTGATCCCTAGTGGCGCCCAGTTTCAGATAGATGGATTCTAGCTTATCTGACAAATAAAAGAGACTTGTGAGCAATGCTGAATTCGTTGCCACGATCATGTCGTTGGTTGCGAAATTGTGGCCATAACGGGCTATTGCAAGAATGCTTTTTAACCTTCAGCTGGTTTGAGGACAACAAAAATGAAATCATAAGCAATTAATTTGCAAATTTATTTCAGTTCGGCAAATATATATATATTTTTGCATTCTTGAAGAAATTTGTAGAAATATATATTTTATATAATTTTTCATATTACTTTTTTATCATTATAGAATGAATAATTTTATAACAGGTAGATGTAAAGAGAGCTAGTACAAAAGCATTTCTAAATTGAGAAGCATGCTTGTAGTTAAGATGGGCATCCATGTCTTAGGGAAAGTTATCAACTTAATACAATATCGACAATATATATTTTAATAGGGATGGAAAAATTATTGAAATTTAATAATTTAAGCAACAGAAATATGCATTTTAGAAGATTTAAACTGGGGGGTGGGGGCGCAGTTTGGGCTGTCCCGCCACTTAGTTTAGTTTATTTATAAAATTTAATAATACTTATCAAAGAACAACTTATAGTAGATTATAAACAAGTAGAAATTCCTGACGCCCGGTGGCAGAGCGGTAGCGCTTCGCGCTGTCGTGCTACAGGTCCCTGGTTCGATCCTCGGGCCGGGCAAGGTTGACTCAACCTTTCATCCCTTCAGTGGGTCGATAAATGAGTACCAAGTATGCTTGGGAAATAAACACTTGGGATTCCGCGTTCGGCTGACCACCGGACCGGAACATCTGCTCCTGCACCCCAGAGCCCAAGGTCAAGAAAACTGAGATGGGCACAGTAGGCCTTGGCCCTCTTTGGGCTGTCGCGCCGCTGAGTTCAGTTTAGTTAGAAATTTCTATCTATCTATATCCATGTATATATATATATATATATATCTGCACAATTGGCTATAGGCGACGGTCTGGGAAACATCCCTGAGCATAATCCGAAGACATGTCATCGCAATTTTGATCCTTTGCAGAGGGGATGG
>NC_092215.1:45796213-45804809 GCF_043381705.1 Parasteatoda tepidariorum | reverse complement strand
TAAAACTTCAAACCAGTTTTATTTATATATATATATATCGGGTTGAGTGAAAAGTTTTCCGCCAAGGCGAGATTCCTCCGTGCCGGCAGCAGCCATTCCCGTGGTAGTTAACCTTTTCAGAAACGGGCTTTTGCATTTTAAAGCTGAAAGTTGGAACTACACAACTGTGTAATTTGTTTGTCAAAACTTGATCATCTTATGCACCATAAAAGTGTTTAAAATGGAGCTATCACTTAAGCATATCAGAACAATTATGTACTATGAGTTCCGAAATAAACTCAGTGCAACTTAATGCCACAAGAAAATGTGCGAAAGTTTAGGTTTCAATACTGTTCGTATAATACAGTAAAAGTTTGGTTTCGAAAGTTTAATAGTGGGAATTTCAACATTGAAAATGAACCACGTTCTGGCCGCCCTATTGAGGTTGATTGTGACCAGTTAAAGCAAATTATTGATCAAGACAGAAATGTTTCAACACGAACCATTGCGTTAGAACTTGACGTTTGCCAAAAAACAATAGTAAGTACCCTCAAACGCATGAATCTAAGATTTAAGTTTAACCACTGGGTGCCTCACGAATTGACTGCTGAAGACAAGCGAAAAAGAAAAGCGGCCTGTTTAGTTCTGTTCAGAGATCAAAGAAAAGATAACATTCTGGACAGAATTGTGACCTGTGATGAAAAATGGGTATACTACAACAATACTAGCCGTAAAGGAGGGTGGTCAGCACCCGGGGAATCAGCAGGTTCGGTTGCAAGACGAACGCTAACTAACAAGAAGGTCCTTCTCTGTATCTGGTGGGATTGTCGCGGAATTATCTACAATGAGTACCTGAAAAGCGGGCAGGCTATCAACAGTACAATATACAGCAATATGCTAATCAAAGTTAGCGATGCCATTCGCGAAAAACGAAAAAACGAGTTCAGAAGGAAGGAGGTTCTCTTTCATCAAAATAACGCCCGGCCACATGTCAGTGCAATGAAAGGCTGGACCCTCTACACGCTGGAGTGGGATTTGATGCAACATCCACCATACGCCCAGACATGGCGCCTTCGGATTACCATCTGTTTTCACATCTGCAGCTGCATCTTGATGGCACAATCTTCCGTTCAAATGACGAGGTCGTAAATGAGGTTGATTGCTTTCTGGACTCGCTTACCCCCCAGTTCTTCGCAGAAGGGATTGAAAAGTTGCCAAAACGTTGGCTGACTATTGTTGATTTGAATGGAGATTATTATCCTCATTAGCTTTGCTGATTTTCTATGAATTTATCATTTTACAGGATTGTTTTTTTGGGGGGGAAAACTTTTTACTCAGCCAGATATTAAAAAGTTCCTTTTTCCAGTTTAGAATAACTTTTTAAATTTTTTCCCCCCTAAAGTGTGATCTGGGCAAATAGATGCAGATAACAATATATTAAAGGATAGTTACACAAAATCGCATTAACCTCATAACGGATTTTCTATAAATATATCAGTTATGAATAATTACGTTTGTCAAGCTTTCTATGAAGTAAATCTACGTCAATAAATAATTCAATTTAAAATCCAATGTTACAAACAAAGCACAATGCATGTAGAATAAATATAATAATAGAGGAAATATGACATGTCAAATGATAAATACTACTTTTCTTATGCAATTTAATATGTTAAAAAAGCTTTTATTATTTTGATTTACTTCAAATGCTACAATTATTATTATTTATATTAATTATATATTTATTCACTATAAGTTAATGAGGAAGTAAAGTGATCAGGAATTCAAGATTTATTAACACATTAACTCAGGATACACCTATCACACTTTCAGCCCCTTACATTAATGAAACGCTTGTAAGTCACACGCCTTCTGCATTGTGAAATCAATAAATATGGTGAATTCAATGAACACAATTAATCTCTATTAATTTTTAATGTAAACAATATGCCATATGAAGCCTAATGAGGTCAGGTCTTTTCATCATTGAAAGACAAGATTGATTAAGTAAATTATCTTATATAAATATATCAAGACAAAAAACACAAATTGAAACAATACAATTAATAAAGAAAATCCTTAACTTTGCATCTAATTGGATAAGAAGTAGTCCACTAAACACAGTATTGAAATAAATTAAAAAAACATTAAAAAAAAAAAACAATTATTTACTGTGCAAGAAGAACAAACTTGTAGGACAAAACTTGGCGTGAGAATAGCCTTTGTGCCCCCCAATTTCGCATTCTATCGCACCACGGATTTGCAGGGTTAATGTAATAGAATTTCGGCTGCCAAGACATTTCTTACAGTACACTCAAATTAGAAGATTTTTTTAACTGATTAAAGATTAACTTTTACCCGCTTGTTGTTTGCTTAGAAATTCGAAATTTGAATTCTCTTATGTAAACAAGAATAACTTAGTCTTGTGGATTTCGTTTCAGCAATTATAATTTTCAGGTATCTAAAAACATTTAAGAAAAGAAAACACAATGCAATGAATAAAACTGTTAAAAAGTTAACTGATATAGAAATTTTTTACTGAACTTTCATACCTGCTAGTTTAGTTCTTTCTGTTATTTTCAATTTTTGTTTACATTGCAGAAATTTTTTTTTAACCTTTTTTGAGAAATTTAATTTAGAACGCATACAATTTAGTTTCCTTAATAGTTCGCGTATAATTAACTCAAAAGTTCCTTTATAATTTATTGTGTCATTTATAAGAGAATCGTTTGTGACTGAAAATACGTATCCCAACTTCAAAAATATTGACTAAATTAAAACAAATTTACCATGGATATGCATTCCTCGTTAAGTTTTTTTAATCCTTCTTATATAACACAAAAAGGTTAAGTTGTTACCACTGTCACAGGACTGGGAATTACCACCCAGGTTAGTTGGTTTGATTCCATGAGATGTCTGAAGAAAGTCAGCTTTTGCATATCATATGTTTTTCCTCATTTATAGAAAAAAATATCATATTTTTAAAACTTCAAACCAGTTTTATTTATTTTCAAAATGGTTTATTATTATATTTAACGTGTACTTTTTTTAAATATATCTTGATTTGCTTATTTTGTTTAATGAAATTTGAACAAATAACAATTTAAGTAGATAAATTTATGAAATTTTTCTATGCAGTCATTTAAAAGTAATTAATTTAAAGTAATTGTTCACTTAATAATATTACTCATTTACTAATACTAATAATTAGAATATGTAAATTTATAGAATTTTACCATGTAGTTATATAAAAGTGGTAGCTTGTTTAACATAATTATTCATTAAAAACTAATTTTAATGCTTGCATGAAAATCAAATAAAGGTTGTTCAATTTTTAAACTAATTTGCTGATTTGCAAATCTTTATGCTAGAATAAAACTTGAGTTCAGCAAGATTTTTTATTTTTGAAAAACTTTTTTCTATTACTTTTCAAATAAAAATGATCTTTTTACAAATTCTTTTTACTTGAAATCTCAGATAGTTATGTCATTTAGAAACCAATTAAATTCAATCGCTTTGAGAAACTATGTTAACGATTAGTCCATTGTTTAAGTAGTGCGAGCGAAAGAAGTTTTTGTGTCCTGAACGATACTTTAAAAAAAAAAAAATTATGAACTCATATTGCTGTTGAGAAATGCTTTTTTCTTTTAAATAAGAATATTTACATCGGAGAATTATAAAATCTATATCAATCCTAAATGTTGATTTGGGAGATATGCGAACTGGGTACATTACACTTAATGTATTCAAAGTTAAAAAAGAAGACCATTAGTTTAACTAATGTGAATATCACTTCAAGTATTCTAGAATTAATATTTATTGCAGGTAATTTTTTATTGAAGAAAATGCTTTGACTTTCAAACATGTTGGCATAAACATTAAAATCTATTTTGTTTTTCATACTTTAGCAGTTGCAAACAATTTTATAGACTTTTTAAAATCAGTTGTTTTTGCATTTTGGTTTTTGATTTACACTATTGTAATAATTTACATTCAATATGCCGAAATTTTGGTAAAAATTATTTTGAAACATAGCGCTGGTCGGATGGTTGTTATGAAAAAAAAGAGAAGGGTGCATTGGTACTAACAATAAAAACAATAAAAAGGGCAGAGTTAGCATCTTTCGAAAAATGCAAAACTTAAACTCTGATTTTGACTCTATTATTTCTAATTTCATTTGATGAAATTTGGAGGTGTTTATAATAACTGCAGCCCACGTCCTTTCTGTTTTTTCTTGCAATCAAACTGGGTTTGATATTTTCAGTTCTGCCTTCCCGAGTAGTGATTCATTTGATTTCTATAGTGTTTGTATTTTTTTTCCACTGAAATGTTAATTGCACTTACTATTGCGTTAAGTATATATTTTTTTTACTTCATTTGCCATTATATTACACCTGGCATAAATATAAAATATAATTATATAATATTCAAACTAAAATTCAGATGGCCCTTTGGTTTGCCAAAAAGTACTGAAAAGTCGTAACGTTGTACTGTGTGTTTCAGTTCCACTGGATTTTTCTATATGGTTGACTTTCGACTGAAGATGATTTACTCTACTTTGCTAATTTTTTATTTCCAAAATGGAATAGTATGTGTAAAAAAGCTAAAAATAGAATAATACACAATTTTTTTTCACTCTGTATTTAAATGCGGAATTTCGTTTACATGATTTCCAATGTTTTTTTTTTTTTTCAAATTATAGGGGAAATTAGATTAAAAGCGAACAAAAATCTAAAGTCTGGTGAAAATCATAATAAAGCCCAGGATTCTGATCCCTGCATACTATATTTTAACAGGTTGCAAATGTTAAAAAAAAAAGTTTCATTTATTTTGATTGTTAAAAAGTGATCGGAAAAAAGACCCTTCCGGAAAACAGGCGTCCGGATATGGGACTCCGTACTGTATTTATTTAAATGACAAATATTTTAAAAAGGAATATTTTACAGTGATAATGTTAAAATAACATGCAATAATTATTATTTTATTGTAGTTAATTGGTATTTAACAGATTGTATTAAAAATCATTAAATTTTATAGTAGTTGACATTCTGTGATCTTCTGAATTGTTATTGATAACATTAAATTTTGACTTTTGAGTGAAAGGTATTTATTGTGTTGTTATAATCAACTAAAATGTTTATTAAATGTTAAGATTCTAGTTCTGTAAGTTTTTTTTAATTTTTTTAAAAAATTCACGTTAGAATGTGAATAAAATCAATGAAATGATTCCATCTTTGTCAAGACAATTGAAAAATAATTTAGTATTCAAATTATTTCTTGTTTTAATTTTGTTGTGTACGTCTTTTTATTTAATTCTTTTGTGTTCAGGTCATAATAATATTTTAACCTAGGAAAAGAGTAAGTCTTAAAATGTTTGAATTTTACTTCACTTTTTCTTATAATCAACTTTCTAAAAATAGTTTTTCCTCTCCTTCTAGTATTAAAGCAGAGCCCGTCAAGGTACTTGCAAGGAATTTGCTGAAGTTTAGCCTGCTGGGATAAATTATTAAAGGAGACAAAGTTGATTTCAACATTTCTGTTTAAGTATGTCTTGTTTTCTGTATTTATAAAAAAATTTAAGTTTTTTTTTTTACTTATTTTTTAACAAATTTGCATTTTAGGAATTTTCAAACTTCTGATCATTTCACCCATGTGTTTAATATAGTATGTTGTTATTTAGCCTTTTTAATTTTTTTTCTTCAAATTAAATTCCTGAAAATGTATACATTTTTGTGTCTTAAAGAGGATTGTAGCAATAAAATTAAAAAAAGAGATTATTTTATCTTTTTATTATTCTAACTTTTGATATATTTTTTTAAAATTTAATTGCTTTTTAAAAAAACTATATATTTTTTTCTTTAGAACTATATTTCTTCTTTTTTTTTACCTCTTAAGTTTCCAAAAAAGTATACAATAAGTTCAAATTTAAATACATTCATCACCCCTAAACTAAAGGACTTAAGTTTAAATTTTGCTTTTAGAACCTGTAGCATGCAGTGCTCAAAGCTTCAACATACTTCTCGGAACAATCAAAAGCCTGTGCAGAACATTTTGTGTTTGGGGGAGAAATTTTATCTATTGCTTATTTTAAAATAAACCATTATTTTTCTGCTATACCAACCCTGACTTGCAACTATATATTTTTTAAAAAGTTTTGTAAGAAGTTACTATATATTTTGTAAATTTCTTTAGAGATTGTTGCTGGCATGAACATGTGTCCTCTATGCTATAGAACAAGTTATGGAAGTTATCCCCTATTTATAAATATCAGTTCCTCGCATAGATCATTCTAGTTTCAGATAAAATAACATTCAACTTAGTTTATAATATATATTATATAGTTTACTCTTCAATGGCATTTTTTTTCCTTGGCTGGCAAATTCTAAGCTCAGGCTAGTGAAAACTAATAACAGTTATGTTCATAAAAGTGCTGTATAACACCATTATTGCTAATTCTTTCCAACAATGTATACTTGAAAATTTACTCAGCAAATTCTTTGCTTTGTTCAAGGAAAACTGATACGAGAAATAAACATAAAGGGTTTTGCTGTTTTTTGCTCAGATTATCTACTTTGGCCAGTTTCTCTGTGAAATTCTTTTTGCATTGACCAATAGTTTGATTAGTACTGTATGCCATAATTGGTGCAAATCAGCCAAAAGTATAGCTAAGTGTCAGGTTATTTTGTTTACTTTTGCTATCAGTTCTCACTGAACAGAATATAGTGAAAATCATGTATATTTCATTGTTTTTTAGTCTGAGCCACTAAGAATCAAATTGAATTAATGTACTGGTAAATACATTACTGGTATATACAATGCTATTAATTTACTGTATAAAATAATTTAATAATCTAGCAATCAAAATGATCTATAATCATTGTGTTAAATGTAACAAATATGTGTTCACTGACTGTCCCAACATATTGAGTTTATTCAATTCGACAAACTGCACATTTTAATTTTGTAATTTCAGAGAAGACTGCATTCTCATTAGTTTCAGTTTCGCTTTACTTATCAACTCGCTTTTAACTTTTGTGTTTAAGCTTTTTTCTCTGTGTATTAGCTTTCTTTCGTTAAAAATGAGTCATAACTGTTATTCAATATTATACACTGCTCAGAAGGGATATTTTTAACAAATTGGCTATGTAGGTTGTATTATGTAGTAAACCATCAAAATAATGGTGAAGAAGAAAAATTTGTATTAAGGAAAAATGCTACTGTGAAAGATTTTAAAACATTTATTTTTCATGAGGGTTGTTGCACAACAACTCCTCAGAATATCTAGCCGGGGATGATTGTGTTCTGGGGTTATCCCGGATTTTGTGGATTTAAGACCACTCTTCCGGGATTTTGCTTTTTTGAGCTACTCTTCCAGCATTTTATTTACTTGCAATTTTTCCGATATTTTAGTACTTCCAATATTATATTCTCTTGTACTAAGAGATAATTTCCTTCTTTAAAATATTTCTCACCTTCTTGTAGTCTAAAACAAAAATGTTTTAAAAAAATTTGATTTTGTGGGAAGAATCTACATTCCCTTTTCCAAGAAAGAAAAATGGTTAATCATCTCGTCCTGTCTTTTAAATGATCTATCAACCACTTGTGTTGAGGTAGAAGGGAATGCTTAGGAGAAGAAAGAGTAGAGAAAAAAGGAAATAAAGATTTCCCCCTGCTTCATTGTTTGCAGGAAAGACGTTTCAAATCACAATTGAAGTAAAATGAGCTTTCAGGATGTTTCCTTCTTCCCTCTCACTAGTGCACTGACCAAGGAGGTGAAAGCAGCAATGTAGAACGAAGTGGAGATAATCATCAACTGGCCTCTTTTAGGGCAATTATTCATTTTTTTGCATTCTTGGTCATTCTTTGGCAGTTCGTTCGTATTGTTCGTTATTTTTTCTTGTTTATTTTACGCTTGGCGCAGTACATATATATGTAACCTTGACTGACTGCTTTTGAGCTTGGATTACGACAACCGAGCTAATTAAAAATGTAGTTTGTTCGTGTCAGGGATGAGATTCTTCCGCGGATTTCCGCTTTTTTTTCTTCAGATTTTTCCCGCTGATTTCCGCTGAAATTTTTTTTTGCACAAGTTAAAATATTTTATGAGGAATTTAATTTTCCACGGAGCGAAATTACTGAAGTCTTTATTCCACCCTCTGAAGTTTATCTAAAAATCATTTCCTTGGGATAAAACTGGTTGATCTTTATACAGGGATGAGATTCTTTTTGTCTCTCGAATTTCAACCTTTTTATCAAAAACTCCGATTCTCTAAAAGTTTCGTTTTTTTAATAAATATCTCGCTTTTTTTTAAAAATTCAGTCATTGAAGTAAAATAATTATATTTATTTACGATTTTCAAAGATAAACTGAAAATTCAAACTACGTCCTAGCTGCTAACCCTTCCGCATTTTTACTTACATTTGCTGTTTTCTCCGATTTCACGCACAGAAAATAAGATTTTCCGTATTTTTTATCCGTCGGCGGGATAGCTCGTATTTTCGTAATTCAGACGTCGCTGCTTCTTGTATTCTGGCGTGAAAACAAACAAAAAAATAGAAAAAAATATATAGGTGGATTTGCGGTGAAAATATTTATTTGCTCATTCAATTAATCTTG